>NC_087212.1:56675482-56730781 GCF_015104395.2 Macrobrachium nipponense | reverse complement strand
AAATAGAAGAAGAAGAGACGGGTTAACCTCATAATGGAAGAGAGATGAAAGGGAATATGTTAAGGGATAGATGGAGATAGGAGGAATTGGAGGGACAGGGAATGGATACAGAGGAGGAAGAGAAAGGGAGTAAATAGAAGAATCATGAATGGAAGAGACAAAAGGCGAGGAAGGGAGGAGAACTGAGAAGGGAAGGGAGGAGACCTTGAAGTTCTGCCACTGAATATTTCATCCTCTCACCTGGATGGGGCCTCAGAGTTCAAGGCCCCAGAGACTTAAAAGATCATTTAACCGATTTTCACTCAAACGTATCAGAGACGTCATACTCTTTCTCAACTTTCCGAAGAATAATAAGATTCAGAGAGAGAGAGAGAATTTGTAAAAGACACTGAATATCCTCCTCGAAGTCAGCAAACAGAAGGCATGTGAACCAAAATCTAAAGCCGAAGATTTCGTCTCTTTCCTTCCACTTAATCTAAAGGTCAGGCAACCTGACAAGGGGGAATGGGAAAGGGGGATACAAAGGGGGGAAGGGGAGAAGGGAGAGGCTAATTTTGATGAGAAGTGAGAGAGAATAGGAGGACGAGAGGTAAAAGGATCTCAAGAAAAGGAGCAGAAAGGATTCGCAACAAAAGGAGGCGAAAGGAGGAGTAAGGTTGAGGGGAGGACATGGCTGAGTAATGGGCGTGAGGAGGAGGAGGAGGAGGAGGAGGAGGAGGAGGGAATTCTGCCACTGAATATTTCAGTTCCCTCACCTGGGAGAGGCGGCCGAGTTCAAGACCCAATGGACTTGCAAGAACCCTCAACCAGTTTCTCATTAAATTCACCAAATATCGTATTTTTTCCCTTTCATTTTTCTGTCATATTTTCCACTTTTAAGTAAAAACAAGAGAGAGAGAGAGAGAGAGAGAGAGAGAGAGAGAGAGAGAGAGAGAGAGAGAGAATAAAAAAGCTACCCTCCACATTTTTCACTAATGAAATTCTGAAAATAGAAGCCCGGAGCTTTATTTCTCGTTTTATTTTCCCAAGACCTTCACAGAAGCACCACTCCACAACCTTAATGACTATTAAAGGAGCAGGCAAAAGGTTCTGACTACATTTTTCACCACTTCATTTTCCACTTCATTCTTACGAATCTGAAGCCGAGTTGTGGTACTATCAAAGATATTTTTCCCTCTTTTATTTGGAATTCCAAATATCAATTGAAGGGTTAATTGGTCACCCTCCGTTCATCAGGCTTACGCTGGTGGTCGGGACTCTGGTGGGAGGGATTAAGGAAACTGGGGAAGGGCCAGCTGATGTTCTTACTTTAGATATTCCAGTATTTATTTTTACTTATTCATAATTACGAAGATTTTACGTTACCTGTCAAGGAAGGTAAAATCGCTGGAGCCTCGTCTTTTTTTTATATCTTGTATTAAAGACGTATGTACTCTTAATGAATGTTCATGCAGGCATCTCCAAAATTGTTTTTAATCATTCATACTTAAGAATTGTAAGTTTTAGAGTAAATATACTCCACGGATACAGTCTTAAGAAGGGTGGTCTCACAAGAAAGATTTTGAAACAATATTACGCACCTTCATTGTTTCTAGAGTCCAAATAAAATTATATCCTTATCGACAGGGAATCTTTTACGCAAATGTGTAATCTACTGACTTACCCACTTTTCCCTTTGACTACGTTCGGGTAATTTGAATACCCCATATTGCAGGAAGCAACGAAATCTAAATGTTTTGCTACGTTAAGGACTTAGATATTTGAACAACCGAAGAAAAATCATATGGGAAAGTGTGCAAAATGAAACATGAACTCAAAATTTATAACAATAAAAATAAACCAGAATAGGGATAAGCAGCGAATGCCTCAAAGCACTATTAAATAAAAGAGTAGGCAGGTAAATCTGAGCAGACAATGGCAATGACTACACCCCACATCATGCAAGCATTTTCTCTTCATCGTTCACCTGCTATAGCAATGGCCTCTTTAAAACGTCATCACTAATGTGAAGGGACCATTTTGGATATGTTAGTAAATGGATGTATGCATTCCATGGGTTTTGTCTGTAAACATGCTCTTGGTTAGATACAAACTTAATATACAAGTGGTTCTCAAACTTTTTTGGCCCTTGCACCCTTTCACCATATGTCAGAATGTCATCCCCCACCAAACTCCCACCTTTCTAAAATTGTCCGCCTCAAAATGTATTCCAAATATGCAACAAAATACTAACATAAACACACTGTCAGTAGTGTGGGCCGATGCATCGTGCACACTGCGTTGTGTGTGGTCCTAGAGCCAGTTTGAGCAAGCCAATATGTTGTCACAATTCAACCCTAGCCCCCTTCCTCCTGGAATTCTGCAATTCCCCTGGGTTGAGAACCACGGTTATACAAAAAAGAAAAAGAAAACTTTCAGGAATGTACACGACGTATTTCTAATCTGATCGGCTTCCCCGCAAATTTCGCAATGTGTAGTGCATACAGATCGTATAAATAAACTTTCCATGTAATTTCTCTCTCTCTCTCTCTCTCTCTCTCTCTCTCTCTCTCTCTCTCTCTCTAAATGTTATTTACTTCTTATATTATGTTTTCAACTCAGAAGGCTCAGAAGACCCTAATTTGTAGCGAGTAATTCGACAGAAATTGAAGAACCCTATTAAAAACTAGCAGAACACGACCATCCCGAGAGTGGGCCCTTCTTGGTAGCTGAACAAGGGGAATCTCTCTCTCTCTCTCTCTCTTAATCATCAGAAGTACAATCGTAATTAACACAATACATGAATCAACCTTTAAATGAACACTGGAAACTGTTTTCTATGCCAAGGATTGTGTGGCCGTGATTGTGTTCTTTACAAATACATGCATACTGTTGAATTTCTTCCACCATTATTACATCTATCAAAACAATGACTTCGACGGGAATCCCAATCTAAAACAAATACAATAATAAAATCTAATGTCTTACAGAAAATATTCATGGTAAAGATTAGAGAACCGACTGATTGATTGCTGTTCAGAATAACTTGCCATAATTAACTCGAAATATGAAAGCCACGCAAAAACGTTCAGCTGAGCACTAACCAGAACAAAACTATGTTCTATAACATAGAACACCTGTCGTAAGGGACTGTACTATATATGACACAGGCCCCTACGACTGGTGAATCTATGAGAGAGAGAAAATAGTATGACTGATCGCTCTAGTTAAGTAGAACCCCCAGAGGAAAGAGGTTTAGTATAAGCAAACGGAACGAAAACTGCAAGAAAACCCACAGAGGTCAAAACGTCGGACCCCTAAAAAAGTTAAGTATTTCTTAGTTTAACCAGACCACTGAGCTGATTAACAGCTCTCCTAGGGATGGCCCGAAGGATTAGGTATTTTTACGTGACTAGGAACCAATTGGCTACCCAGCAACGGGACCTACAGCTTATTGTGGGATCCGAACCACATTATATCGAGAAATGAATTTCTATCACCAGAAATAAATTCCTCTGGTTCCGCGTTGGCCGAGCCGAGAATCGAACTTTGGACCACCGGATTGGTAGCCTGTAATTCTCAACATAACTGACACTGGAAAATAATTAGGTTACTGGTAGATTGCCACTAAAAGAAGATTGACACAAAACTGAAACTCTTAATGCAACGACGAAAGGTGGTCAAATGATCTGTTGTATCGACGAGCCAGTAGTGGTTCCTGCCTGCTAGTAGCTCGTGTGACGTCATGGTCTGGCAGACCTGTCTTTAGTGGGTCCTGGTCGGACCGTACCCTGTACCCACAAGACCCAAGCAAGAGAGCGTCTGGCTGGCCGCCCCGAGAAGTTACCCGAAATTACCGACACACTTGTGCCAACAGAAGACAAAATTATCGTCGTAAATCACTCGGTTAATGTTATTGTAAATCACGTGGCCTCTTTTCCGCCTTGAAAACCCGAGGCAATAACGTACAGTGAGCGGGGAAAGGAATGGATGCATAAACCAACCCAAAGCGACCCTCTGTAAACTTTGGCTATGAATAGTAATATGATTATGGTGAGGAAGGGAGAGTCATTACGTGAAGGCGTTCTCGTTCGCCGTTCATCATGATCGGGGTCCATAGGATCACTCTCTCTCTCTCTCTCTCTCTCTCTCTCTCTCTCTCTCTCTGAAAAGCCTTTATAATACCTGCACTAATTATCTCTGCAACGGACATCACAAGTGAACTTTTACTTTTGGAATACAACGTTTGAAATGTTATGTGTCTCATTAACCTTTCTTCTAATGTCCTAACAGGGCTCTGTTTTTATATTTGGTAGTTTTTTGAGAAATAAACGTCACTGCAAAGTATGACAGTTTCTCCAAACTCTACACCTATAATAAGTAAATCCAGCGTAAGAACTAATACATTTCAACTTTTATTTTTATGAGATACATTTTAAACTTGCCAATTTTCGTTCATGAAATTAAAACTTCTATACTCAACCTTTTTCAAAGGTTAAAACGTTGCCTGAAACTCCAAGCGCGTTTATGTTCCAAATGCCAGTGTCACTCCGAGACGTTCCTATAAAATAGATGAGATAATTCTCCATGGCATTTTACCTGCAATATATTGCAGAGCACATTGACCGAAATAAAATTCCTTTCTTCTTTAATTTAATGCTAATTCACAAAGTTCAAGGATAACGTATTTACCAAAGAAGGATATATTTAGCACTCAGCAACTTAACATTTCAAAACAAATCTCATCAGCAACTAGCGGATCTTGCTAAATTCATTGCACAATTCATGCCCAATTCATCTCTATTTCGCCAAGCGAACTCGCAAAAGACAGTTTCCTCAGCAGTATAGAACCGTGAACCCTAAATTATATTTCTTAACAGCATCCAAATGTGTCTAGTGGCATGACGGTAAATCTCTGCCTCGTCTTCAGAGACCCGACTGAACCCTATCTATTCTATGGAACAGCCAACCAAAGGGGCAATGACTTGAAATTGAAGCTTCCAAAGAATATTAAGGTGTTCATCAGAAAGAAGGAACAGAAGGCAACAAATGGGTTCTTCCTTATAGTCTCATTCCAAGATAAAACGGAGACCACACTCAACGACTTTATTATCATCATCATCATTATTATTAAAATAGTTTACCCAGACTGCTGAGCTGACTCTCATCTCTCAAGGAGCTGGCCCGAAGGATCTGAATGAAATGCCCGGGTTAGGCCAGAGGCCAAGTACTGGGACCAAATAGGTCATTCGGTATGGTGATAAATGAGTGAAAATGAAATAAAAAAACACACAAAGGTAAACGAAACGTTCGTTTAAGTTCAGACTCTTATATTAACCGTTTGAGAGTATAAGAAACACAAGTAAAAAGTTCATCCAAGTTGCTTAGGCGCAATAGAGTTTTCTGTAAAGCGTATAATGCTTTGCGAAACTCAGCCGTGACCATTGAAACTCTCAGCTTCGGCCTATGAAACTTTCAGCCAAGGCCCATGAAACCTTCAGCCGCGACCCAGGAAACACTCAGCTACGGTCCAGAAAACTTTCGGTCAAAGCTGATGAAACTCTCAGCCGCGGCCCATGAAACTCTTACCTATTGCCTGGTGATGGCCTGTGTTGTTGGCACCTATAGCGGTGTCCAGACGCATGATCAGCACTAACTTTAATATTAAAATGAAAACTCCTGAGGCTAGATGGCTGCAATTTGGTATGTTTGATGAGTGGATGGTGGATGATCAATTTATCAAATTGCAGCCCCCTTTTACGATTTGAGGGGGGACAGAAAAAGTGCCAATGGACAAACAAATATCCATATCAATAGCGTTCTTTAACGGAAAGCTAACAAAAAAAAATGGTTTTAAAGTAGATTTTGTTCCACTTTGAAGCAAACATCCTCACTGAAATATAAATTCCAAGCGATTATTATCACAGCGCTCCTACAACATCCAACATCTTACAACAAGCGCTCAGTGGCGTAGTCGGTATGGTGTTGGCATACCACCTCGGTGGCCGCGAGTTCGACTCTCGGGCATTACATTGAGGTGTGAGAGATTGCTGGTGATGGAAGTTCACTCTCGACGTGGTTCGGAAGTCACTTAATTAAACCCGTTGGTCCCGTTGCTGAATAATCACTGGTTCCATGCAAAGTAAAAACACCATACAAGCAAACAAACAAACAAACCAACATCTTAGGAATGAAAGAGCCATCACCAACATCACTACTACAACGACCGCCGCCTCCATCGGCGAACAGTTCTTTATATCAGAATCCATTTTTTTCCCCTCACGTTTAATTAGTAATTAATTAGCCGGAACAGTTCAAAGAAAAACTTTTCGAAATAAGACGAGAACTTCTCTCAAGAGGATGAAAAAATTTTGACAACGAGGGATAAAAAAAATGATAGCGCTCATTTTAATGAATTATTTGAACAGGCAGTTGAGAATGTCTTCTGTAAATCTCTCTCGGGTTATTTTCATTAAAATGTGAGAGGGCGTATCATTTCCAGTTCCCTTCCAAGATTCATTATTATTTCCTCGCTGTCCTTCTTTTATTCATCGTGGCTTTCGCTAACTTTGATTGTATCATTATTAAACTTTGCCATGGTGTAGTTTGTTTCTTAACATGTAGCCATTGCTACGATTATTTTTGAAAATCACACTCCTTCACCAGACCGTCATGAAATCTGACAGAGGTTGGCCCACAGTCCCTTTATTATTCGGCTTATGTGATTTGTTTCTTGAAGTTTTTATTTAATAATAAATTAGTTTACAAAAGATGACAACGTCTGCAATCAAACGTTCATACACATTCTTCTCTTTGAATACCCATATATTTACAATATAACTTGACAAAACTAAAATTGCCTTGTTCCTTTGTTTCTTCGATGCCTCGAGGAAATCAAAGTACATAATTCTAACGAAATTACTTAAGAAAACTGCATTAATGCTTCAAAATTCACTCCACCTATTATTATGGAAATCGGTCTATATTCCAAATTTCCAAAAACCTGATATGCCATCCTTCTGACTAAATAATTTAAATAAAAATGTTGACGTCTTACTTACCGGTCATATTCTAATCAAATGACACCTCATTGAGACTTGAATATAGAATTTAGGGTAAAGGCCAAGCACTGGGACCTAAGATATCCAAGACACGCAGTTATTTTACAAAAACCACATTGAAATGTATCTGTAAATGAGACATTCGCAACATCCTGGTAAAAAGAGTTGACCTGATGTCATCGCAAAATGAATATCATTATCAGTATTACTAAATAATATGAAAAATACATGTATTACCAAGACGCAATTTGCATCACCAGCAGCTCCTTGACGAAAAGCTGCCACTATTTAGAAAACCTTCCTGAGGCATGTCATACAACGTGGCACTGCACCGAACGCTTTCGTACAGGCATCCAGGTTTGGCAGACCTTCAAGCATCCTACGCCAAGTATCCCAAGCAATATTTTGTGCAGCATCCTTATTTAGCCTCGTCCTATAACAGAAGGAAACATAAACCTCTCAAAGTGGCAGGCAGCGAGAGATAGAGTTATGTTAAAATGCCTCATCGGATTAGATTCCACGCAAACACTTGCGTGAAAATGTACGGAAACGAAAGAATGCACATTTCGACTGGGATGAAACCCTTCCTAGTCTAGCACATTCGACCGCGTGATCAATACAGCCACCCAAAGCAAGGTAGGGAACAAGTTTCCACACACATTTGAAACAAGTCGAAATGTGATTCGAGCTCTTATCGACAATCAAAAAAACATGTTGCTTTCTCCTTTGTCTGCGGGCGGTGGAAATGGGTCTGGCTGTGCGTGAATCTGCGGGCTGTAGCAATGTAATGACTTCTGGGTATATACGTGTTTCATGTTTGCGCTGTGTATGCCTGGGTGGCTGTGCTTGTGTGTCTATGCAAATGGCGGGTGGGGATCTATAAAACACGAACTGCAGAGAGAGAGAGAGAGAGAGAGAGAGAGAGAGAGAGAGAGAGAGAGAGAGAGATGTACGACCGAACACAAGAGCGAGATAAGATTGAGGAAGATAATTTATATGTTAGGAAAACATACATAAATACATGCATACATACATACATACCTACATACTCATACATGTTATATATATATATATATATATATATATATATATATATATATATATATATATATATATATATATATTTATTTATATATATGTATCTATATATTTAAATATATATATATATATAATATATATATATATATATATATATATATATATATATATATGTATATTATTAATTTGTTTAGAGACAAATAAGGAGGATAATTAAAGCAAAAATGTAGACAGACAGACAGACAAACAGAGAGAGAGAGAGAGAGAGAGAGAGAGAGAGAGAGAGAGAGAGAGAGAGAGAGAATGAATATTCCTTCCACCTCCAGTGCCACCCAGTCCGATTTTTCCATGAAGAGAGCCAAGGAATTTATGGTATCCAATTTTCAAGAGGACATAGCTCGCCATTCCAGTTAAGGTTTATGATTGCAGCTGGAAGGAAAAAAATTTTAAAGAAGCAAAAAAAAAAAAAAAAAAACTTCATGAGGACATTTTCAATTATTCAATGTTCAATGGCGTCGTGCGAATGTGTAGCTTAGCTTTAAGAAATTACAATACAAGATTCATAACGGCTTTCTCATGACACGTTACTTTCATCGCCAATGTTGCTAGTTTTCGATTCTCTCTCTCTCTCTCTCTCTCTCTCTCTCTCTCTCTCTCTCTCTGTTATCCACTTAATGGAGGCTCGCTCTTTCTAATCAGGGCCTTCCGATAAAATGATGGGATGAAGTGATAAAACCCTTCGATACGTTCAGCCAAAATATTTCCATATCGACTTTTGTCAGTTTAATTTTCCCCGGCCGTCGATTTTGATCAAAACGGCGAGATCCCCCTGATAAGTAGTGCAAATAACAGTAATTCGCAGTGACCCTTTAATTTTGATGAGGATTTGATATTAAATAATGTTTCCCCCTTTCCCATTCTATCTAGTCTGAGAAATAATAAAAAAAATTGAAAAAATATGCATATGTTACTAACACTGCAGCCAATTTAAACACCGTTTGCTCTTTTCAGTAAGTGTTTTTTTATATATAGTATTTCTTATTCTTTATTCACTTCCTCACTGTAGCAATCAAGTTCTACCAGCAAAGAATTCTTTTTATTGGTTATGAGAGTTGGACGCAGTGGTAAGTCATTACATTTTAAATACATTTTTTCCAAGTCTTATCCTGAATTTTTCTTCTTCACATTCACCACAGATCAAAATCTCCAATCTAAGTAGACCTGACAGAAGTACCATTGGTAATCTATCAGGCAACCTGGATATACTGAATTTGATATGTTTGCTCGTTTTAAACAAATGAACAGGGAAGATGGTAATGCAGACATGGAAAGTAATCTATAATGACCATAGAAATTAGAATAAAGAATATATATAATGATGATTAGCATATGGTAAATTTGTAGAATGAGAAGTCTGTAACCAAATAAAAAGGAAAGGTTTATAGTGTGAAAAGGCTTTGACTAGCTTTGAGATGAAAACGACATAATCCTACATATTTATGTGACCTGATGAAAAAGAACGAGGCCACCGAATCTACAAACCAGTGATGAAGGTGAGACAATGGAGGAGGGAGTGAACGAAATTATAGAAGTCAGGGAAAGCGACAGATGCTGCTACATCAATTACAATGGTGAGAAAGCATCCAGGAACACAGCTTGTGAACTTCTCGGAAAATCGTGAGAAAGCCCAAAAACCGTTGACCTCAGGTGAAAATGTACAAACACTAAGAAATCCTATGGATATACTGAGTCATGAAATTGAGGCATAACAAAATATACTTCTCTAACACTAGATCACACTTATCTATTAGTAATACCTCCATTATCAGGATTAATAGAGCTAAGGCCTTGTCGGGTAATGGGGAAATCCGGATAAGGGTGAGTAAAAAAATGTAGGGATGTTCAACATCAGCTCTGTATCCTTCCTCATTTAACCAGGTCGATACCACGTAACTGTAAACACTTACTATGCTTATAAACAACCGCCATCACACTTTAAACCGAAAACTTTATACAAAAAGCATATTTGTGACATAATATACATTTTCACAAACAAGACCCATACATCACTTATTTATTCATTGTCTCACTTTCTTTGTTAGTTACTGTTTAGTGCTTTCCTTGGTGGGTGGTTCTCTAAGTTGCGTTTGTACTTTTTTTATTTTTGGTATTTGTAAATCTTAAAGATTTTAAAAGTTTTTCTGGCGTGGTAAAGTGGCATTTCACGCATTTATAGTTATATAATTTTCTAGTCCCGCAGGAGCATCATTTGATAGGAAACGCCAGCACAATAAACTTATCATTTGTGAGTGACATGCCTTGATCCCTTCCTCCCTGAGATACGCTTATATAAATAGATAGATAAATAAATATTACACATATATATACATATATATACATATATACGCACATACACACGTTCACATATATATACACACATACATTATGTGAAAACGTTTCATAAATTACTGAAATTTTTTACAACATCAAGAACAAAGAAAGGTTTTACCGCTTGCCAAGCGAGAGAGAGAGAGAGAGAGAGAGAGAGAGAGAGAGAGACGAGAGAGAGAGAGAGAGAGAGAGAGAGCGCAATAATTAGAGTTACAATAGACAGCAGAACATGAGGAAATATCTCTCCCCTCAACCGTTGCTTCTTATTCATTCATAGTAATTCTTCGTGCGCTTCCATAGCCAGTGACTCTCAGACAGTACGTAATAATGATTGGAGTACAGCCGTCGATATTCGCCAACATTATTACATCACGAGTCCATCATACACAGACGAGTAATTCGATCACTTCGAATCACCCCGCTTCGACAATCCCGTACAATTTCGGCCAATTAATTTCATATTCCCTTAACGGCGTTTTGATACAGCAGAGAGGTGGTCCCGTGTGACACAGAGCCATATAGAAGATATATATTTCACACTAACGACATTAGTCTACCTGTCACACGTGGAGAGAGACACAAGCTATTTCTGGTTATTAATGGTAGTTTTCTCTGGCTGAGGGAAAAGGTGATGAAGACTTAGTAGATTAGATTTATGTAGCGTGGAAGGCGTGTGAAAGGTAAGTCTGTGTTTACATGATATTTTTGTACGTTTTATAACGAGAAAAATCTGGAATAGGACCTAAATAGGGTTATTGACTCACAGTAAACAAACTATTTACATCATTTTTACTGTTAACACTTTGTGAATAATGACTTTAATGAATGAGCTGCATAATAAATAAAACTTAATGGACCATTTAGATAATTTTTAGTTATAGGACGTCCTGAATAGTGTTAAAGAATCATTTAGATACTTTTTACTCTCAACATGTTCTGATTAATGACTTTTTAAACAAGCTGCAAAATACGAACACTTAATGAACCATTGAGACAACTGTTTCTCTCAACACGTTCTGGATAATGAGACTTTAAAATATGAGCTACATAGTGCAAAAAAGCCTAATGAACCATTTTGTTAAAAACACGTTAATTATAACGTGTTTTTTCTTAACACGTTATGATTAATGACTTTGATAAATGAGCTATACAGCACAAACAACTTAATGAACCATTTAGATATTTTTTTTCTCTAAACTCGCTCTGACTAATGGCTTTTATAAATGAGCTATAAAGTAAAAAGAAAAATGAAACATTAAGGACATTTTTACTCTTAACCCGTTTTGAATAAGGACTATAATACATGAGCTACGTAGTAAAAAAAACAATGAACCATTTAGATTATTTTTACTCTCAACCCGTTCTGAATAATGACTTTTATAAATGAACTACTTAGTGCAAAAACTAATGAACTATTTAGATCATTTTACTATCAACTCATTCCGAACAATGACTTAAGTTTTTGCTTGGACTATATAGCTCATTTATTCAAGAACCATTTAGAGATCATTTTTACTCTGAAGTAGTTCTGAATAATAACTTCCATAAATTAGCTAGCTACACTGCAAAGAAAAAAAAATGCTAATGAACCACTCGGATATTATCAATTTTTACCCTTTATTACGTTCTTCACTCAGGGATACAAGCAGGTTGCATAGTTGAAATTTCAAGCCATCCAAATTCGACCCAGCCCCTATTCGAAGCTGGGCCATTATTGTATCTCCGCTATCCTCAGCTCCCAACCGAAATTGTAAACTCTTTCAGGTCCCCATAATGTACGATGTTTCCATCCCATCCTCGTCGCCAATTTGTTGTGTATGCTATTCAGCGGATAGAATGACAGAATACAAACAAATGAGCATCGGAGCTCAATACACAATAAGGAATCATATCCTACGTACATGAGGTATAATTTAAAGAATCGAAGTCTGTGTATCGTATTTGATATCGCACATAACAATAATTGGTGATGCTTATACACTTAGACATGATGCAACATCTGGCAATCAGCTTGGAGCTGAACGTGTGTACCGACAACATTAGTTAGTTGGTTATTTTTATTGACAAAATATATAACTATGAGTGAAAATTTGTCCAAAATGAGACATAATATAAAATATACAAAGTATACAGTAATCTCTTTTGTTCTTGCAAGTACATGACCTACAAGAAAAAAAAGAAAAAAGGAATACAACATCAAGTACACATAAAATAAGCATAAAAGATTATAAAAAACGAAAAAAGGAACTACATAAGGCATCTTACGCACATAACAGTTTCTAACTGTACTATGTAATGAAACACGGTGCCAAAAAAGCGGTCTACATAAAACAGTCAGGACTATGCAGCGAATTCTTGCAGTCAATGTAAATCTTGTCCTTATTCTGGATTCATTACTTGCTCGCAATTTATTATAAGCTGGTTATTCTCCCTCCAAGTTGGCAACTATGGTATCAACGGAATGTAAGTTACTTCTCCAATGTACGAAAATGTAACGTCATGATTTCACTGGAGCTGTTTCTATGTGAAATCGCTTCGGTGGGAACTGGCGATGTTATTCACCGAGTGTCCCTTTCCATTTAACTCAAGGTGAAAATAATGTTAATTTGATAATCTTTCATCGTCGAAACCATTTTTTTTTTTGGTAAATGTTACTGTTCTGCATCTAAAAAAAGGAGACTATTCAAAAAGTAACTTTTTTTCATACGTTGACGATCCATTCTCAAGCGCAACATCAGGTAACACATACATCTTTTAACACCTTGCTATACCGAAAACAACCGTTTCCCCTCTCTTGAAAAAAGGAGACATAATTGCACGTTTAGGGCGACGCAAATTACCGGTATACAAACCCCAGGAGGAAAAAAATTAATAGAATAAAAATCTAAGTCTCAGGGCAATTTCAGTAAAAAAAGAAAAATAATAAACTTTAGAGCAGCCTACGGAAAAACTTAAAACATTTCAGTACAGCCTAATTGTCATTCTAAAATAATCTTCAGTTTTTCTGGAATGGCCCCAAAACGGGAAATCCTCAAATTCATGAAAGGCAATGCAGATGACGTAGAAAATGGGGATCTGCTCTTTACGGAGTGTTCTCGTTCGCCTCCTTATTCATCATCATCTTGACACTATTTCCACCGAGCTGAGAAAATCGAGGAGGACGAGGCTTCAGCGGACCTCATCGCCAACCGTATAAACATCGACAATTTCAGGAGGGAATAGATGCGACCCAAACTACAGACCAACGACTGAATGGGGGCACATCACAAATAAGTTGTAAGATTTTGAATGACTTACTTTATGGGGTATGAAGAAAAATGACTATCCCCTTTTTTTCACAGATGTCTTGCAGACCGTTGTATCCGTCTAGTTCATGTATTATTCAATAACGATATACTTAATAGGTTTAGTTCTGTAGGAATGTTTGTATGGCTGTACTAAACTCGCTAATTTTGCCATGTCTGTTTGCGTAGACATTAAAACGCACTATACAGGAACAAAACGAATGTATAAACGATCTACATACATCAAACTTCCGTATGGGCAATAGTTTTTTTTATTTTTTTATACAGATATGAAGAATATCCTGCTTTTAAAGGTGCTTTCATAATCGAAACAATCATATTCCAGATCTGCTGCATTATGAAACCTTAGGTTCACTCTGTCGCTATATAGTTAACACGAAGACTAACTTCCTCTGTTCACCAACAACGTTATTGCACGAGGCAACATTCCCTCAAGTTTACTCTGCCTGCGAGAGGACAAAGGGATGCATTAGCTGCATGTTAAGTCTGCATCGTCTTTAGTCTTTGGGTTAGTTCCGAATGTAATAGCTGACTATAACTTGCTTGGCGTCCCTTCAAGTGATGGAGGGGTTGTAAATACCTGTCCGACCATGGTAAAACTATCATTCTCACACACACACACACACACACACACACACACACACACACATACACACACAGAACACATACACACACTGCATCAGTGTGATAGGCGGATGAAAGTCAAACCAGTATCGATTTCATGGAAAGTGGGGTCAAAAGTAAAGAAAAAAAAGAAAAAAAGAAAGAAAAAAAAGATGATTTTCCACAGCGCCCACTCACTCGTTCCCACCCACGTAACTTCCTTCCGGGAGCTTAAGGCCACTCCATAAAATATTGGTTAATAAAGAATGACTAAGGAGAGCCTTCTATGGCAGTGTCGAGCCAGAGGAGGCGCGGCTTTCCCTCATAAGGTGGAATATTTCACGTCGCCTCCTGCCAGTAATTGGAAGGATTCTCAATGGGCCAAGAAGGAGGCAGAGAGAGAGAGAGAGAGAGAGAGAGAGAGAGAGAGAGAGAGAGAGAGAGAGAGAGAGAAAGGGTGGGTGGAGGAGGGGGGTTAAAAAGGGTAAAAGGTGGGAGCTAGGAGGAAAATGAAAGAATAGGAGAGATAGGAGAGGTTGAACGTTATGTTATCAAAATCTGACGATGATGATGATGATGATGATGATTCACAATCATTGTCATATCCTCATCGGTGTTTAAATGAGGATAACCCTCGAAAACATTTGAAAAAGTCAATGGTTTTATGCGCTTGCGGGCGTTGGTACGCGTCAGCAAGATATCTCAACATTGGGAGATCAGAATTTGACAAGACTTGCAGATATTTTCTTTGGAGGATTGATTTGAAATGGCCACATTGTTTACAATAAATCGTTCAGTTTTATAACACATTAGAGGTCAAAGGTCAGGACCATAAATTTTCAGCGGTTTAAATACCTCACAGCTGGATAACTATGTCTCAGTACAAAAATGTTCTGGAAATGACCATATTCTTAGAAAATAAATAAGAAGAATCGTTCGATGCGCAGTTATCAGATTTTCAACGTCAAAAATGTGGGGTGATGAGGTCAAGTGCATAAATTCTCAACGGTCTAAATACCTCACTGCTAACTAAATATTTATCATTTTCTTTCCATCCCAATGAAATATTGGGACAACTCCCTGATAAGATAAATTGAGTATGACTGATCTTGGAAGGCTACAAATCTTTAAAATGTTTATAACGCGTGAACTCTTGTGTACCGAAAAATGTTAAGGACTCTATGAATTTTTAAGTGTTCTTCAGGGCTACCGAGTACTATTATTATTTTCATTATTAAACGTTACAGCAACTTCAGAATATTTGGCCGCTTCAAAATTCGCCTGTGATTTCCAAAACACACTTTATTCCAACAATTATATCATATTCATACAAACAAATACATAAAATTATGAATGGAAAATGTCTACTTTAAAACTGTAAATAAATGCAAAAGTGTTATGGAAAACATGTACGAAGATATGTAAAATAACGAGTTCCAAGGCTAAATGAAAAATCACGCCAACTCCTTAAATATGAGAAGGCTGTATGGATCAGCTTTAATGGCTGGAAGAGGGAGCGCCAACCTAACCCAGATGTCCCAGGATTGCGGATGTGCAGCTACGATTAAATGCGTGAACATGGACTGATAAGCACAGGACTTTCTATGAAAGACAACGAGCTTTTGGGGAAATCGCGTCACGGCCCTATTTCCTCGGTTCATCTCTGCCGACGACGAGGTTATCTTGAGAACATTTCCAATGGTCATTATGTTCATTTGCATATTCATAGTCTGTCGCCCATACATATTCACGACATGATTATGCAGCTTGCAACGTATACATTACTATGCATAAATACTTCACGGAGAGAGAGAGAGAGAGAGAGAGAGAGAGAGAGAGAGAGAGAGAGAGAGAGAGACAATGCGTCTGTGCAACAGTGTGGCATGGAGGGTGCCTGTGTCAACTCTTGCCTTATATTGGCGCATCCAGACATCCCAAAGCCCCCTCCCCCAACCCCCAACCACCCCCTGCGACACCAAGGACAGACGAAGAGTTAGAATGTTGGGGAGTTGGGGCTCAGAGAGAGAGAGAGAGAGAGAGAGAGTAGCTGGGAGTTGTCCTTAATAAAAGATAATATATAGTCTTCCCCATGGCCATGACATACACTGGAGCTCGTCTGTGTCAGCAGATGGCCCAAGTTCCCTCATTTAAGAAATCGCTACTCAGCCAACAACTTTATCCCACACAAGTTCTTATCCAGCGTCGTATGGTCCGGCCTTTGGTATTAAACTAACAATACGGTCCACTGAATGAAGGGTCGGGATGCGAGGGAAGGTTGGGGAGCGGGGGCGGGGGGGGGGGGGGGGGGGGCGAGTGATCGAAGCAGGGGGGTCTGACTGACACAAGGAACTGTCTCTATGCCAAAGGGTAAAAGATATTTTCCCCATTTCCCCATGTGGCACAACAGAAGTCTCTATATACTGACGAGGAGAGACGGGGAAAACTTTTTTTTATATATTTTTTTTAATTGCGCTTCAGCTTAAAAATCTTTATTTCAGTTGTCGCCCAATCACTTGGCGATTTGGACGAAGTGGGCGTAGGACATACGATGAGAAGGATTTGCATGAGGTGTGGCTAGTGACTGCGAGCGCATTATCCTTCATTTTATTTTTTCTAGGTTCCTAAACTGGCAAATGTATAATCATATGCTTTCATATCTACCTGCCCACAGTAAATATAGGTATATGTATGATTTAATATTTGTGTATGTATGTATGTATAGATAGATAGATAGAGAGAGAGAGAAATACTTCATCTAAGGAGATTAATTCTTTCCCCCCTTTTTTTTAAATAGTATCTTGTTCTGCGTCAATGATAAAAAATCTTTATTCAGGAATATACAAGCATGTATATTCCTCAAAATCTAAACACAACATCTCCGAACTGTGAGATGTACAAAAAGATGGACAGAGCTCTCTCTCTCTCTCTCTCTCTCTCTCTCGCAAACGACAAAACGTTCAGCAGCGAGCAGCCATAAAGGAAAAACGCCACGTGAATACCCTAAAAGCGTATCTTGGCCCTACTCAGCATCACACAAAGTAGGGCGGCAGAGGGAGAAGATTCCCTTCATATCTATTCCCAGCATCAGCACTGAAGATGATTAGGTCAACATTTATCTTGCCTCTCTTTGTTTCCTTGTCTTCTTTCTCTCGGCTACTCTAGTTTTTTTGAAGACGCTGCACTAAAAAACGCGTGTGTGTTGGGATACATTACTGTAGACGAAAACATGAACGGATAATGTGTGACGAATAAAAATGTGTATGCAAATATTCGTACGTTTTCGAAGTACTATGTGAAATACTGCATGTATGAACGTTCACAACATATGTAGATGCGTGCATGAATGTAATGTACGAACACATCTAAAATTTAGCGTTCGACCATTATCTGAAAACTCAATTATACACGTTACGACGAGTAAGTGATAAAACGCAAGAGGAGTCAACGTCTTTCAGAACAAACCCGGGATTTTTACATGGCAAATCATCAAAATTTCAGTGACGTTTAAAACAAATGATCATAATAATAGCCTGTCGGCTCGCCAGGCTATATAACTGTATGCGATGATAATTCCTGTCAGCCCTGCTTCAATCTCATATGGCCTCATCTCTGAGTCACGTCTCTGCCTGTAACTTCTTACCGTCTACCAATCCTCCTCCCCTCCAGTCTTTCTCGTTATCCCCCTTAAGTAGCCCAGGTCTGAGAGAGAGAGAGAGAGAGAGAGAGAGAGAGAGAGAGAGAGAGAGAACCGGTAAGAATTTGAAGGAGGGAGGGGGGCGGGCTGGTTTTGGAAAGGAAGTGTTTCACCCAGGCGCTCTTGTCCTATAGAGGAACCTACTGAGCACTGAGCGCAGACTGCACTCAGCGCACAATGCTCCATTTTGTCCTATAGTAGACGTATCAATTTTAGTAAAATTTGATTTGCAGCCATTGTTGGCTTTAGTAATATTCTGGTGTTATTAATCCTAACCTAACCAGCCAAACCAAATCTAACCAACCTAACTTAACCTATAAGTGGCAATGACATTTATAGTCAAGAACTGAAGCGGAAACTAACCTTCACATCGTTAACAAGAATGTCTCTCGACCTTTCTGGTCCATTAATTATTACATTGGACAAAAAATATAAAGAAATAAAAAATAAGAAGAAATATCAATTTCGTGAAAAAATTAGTTTTGATGAGTAATAACCAGGTCAGGAGGTCAAAACAAGAGGAACTTTTAGCGTGGTGTGTCTTTCTTCTCGAAGGGGGAAAAGTAGTTTCGGGTTCCTAACACAATTTGATCAGGCAAGATCATCAGTCTAGAGGGAAGGTGGGTAGCTAAAGAAGCCAAGAAGAAGAAGAGAAGAAGAAGAAGAAGAAGAAGAAGAAGAAGAGGAAGAAGAAAATGAAGAAGAAGAAGAAAATTCAGAAGAAGGAGAAGAAGAAGAATAAGAATGAGAAGAAGAAGAAGAAGGAGAAGAAAAAGAAGAGGCCACCGCCACAAGAGGATGAAAATTACGAAAATATAAAAACTGAAGGAAAAGGAAAAACTACCACAAAACCAGAGGCAATATTTGGAAACGAAGTTATGTTCGTGACTCGAATGATGCACCACAGAAAACGGGAATTTTCGAGAGAGAGAGAGAGAGAGAGAGAGAGAGAGAGAGAGAGAGAGAGAGAGAGAGAAAGTCATTCCAAAAAATTAAACCAAAGTTTTCCAGGGACAGGAAGTATAATCAAGTGGCTTACATTCTTGGCTCTAAAGACGACAGATTGAAAATAAGAAAAACTTTATTCGAAACTTTACAATCACACACACACATATATATGTACATATATGTATAATATATATAATATATATATATATATAGTATATATATATATATATATATAATATAAGTATATAGTATATATTATATATATATATAAATACATATAAGTAAAAATAATATATACATACATATATAATATATATAATATATATATATATAATATATATATATATATATATATATATTATATATATATATATATATAAGAGGTTCAGGAGGTCCATTGAACTCACACATGAAGGCCAATATTTATTATAAAACGTTTCGCACATCAACTTTGTACATCTTCAGTCTGTTAAAAGAGAAATGCATATATTAAAAACTAAAAATAAGGATTCAAAATAGTATTCATGTTAAAATGCAATGAAGTATAAATAGTTAAAAAAGAGAAGAAGAACCACTGAGGTACCAACCAACTAGAATGGAAGGAAAGCAAGGAATGATTTTTGAGAGAGCCAGGTCCAAGACGTTGACCATGCCAGATATAGAGGTGAAGCGAGGTGGTTGCTATTCAATGGGGGTGGGAACCAGTCTTTTAATGATTAACGATTCCAAGGCAGTTAAGTGGTTTGGGTCTTTAGTATAACCTATTATCGAGAAGCGTTGTTTCGATACATTCATTTTGCATTTGGCGGCATAATTCTTGCTACTAGAAAATTCAGGATTACTGATTCTTTGACCTGTCTTTTAACAGACTGAAGATGCACAAAGTTGATGTGCGAAACGTTTTATAATAAATATTGGCCTTCATGTGAAGTATCAATGGACCTCCTGAACCTCTCATGTCTGCGCTCCTGTATACCTATATATATATATATATATATATATATATATATATATAGATATATATAACCTATATATAATATATATATAATATATATATATATATATATATGAAAACTGAATTTTATTTCAAAGCGTGCTGTGTATCGCAATCACATAAACACAAGTAAAAAAAAAAAAAAGAATAACCAAGTAATTCATAACAATATATGCTATTACATGTAACGACGGCTATGTGGCATCATTGCAAACCTTCTGATAAATGTGGCAGTCATCGTCAACAAAGAGAGAGAGAGAGAGAGAGAGAGAGAGAGAGAGAGAGAGAGAGAGAGAGAGAGAGAGAGAGCTAATTTGTCAATAACAAATCACAAAAAAATGACGTGTGTAGAAAATATCTTCAGTTTATGAATAAAACGAAAACAGCAAGAAATACTGTAGCATCTACGGAAGGTACCACGAAGTACCAGCAACCCAAAATAGCCCTTAATAGAACAGTCCCACATGTCCAATATTATCGCACATTCGAGGAAAACCTTCATTGGAGAAAGTGACGAGGGAAAGCAACTCGAACTATTAATAAACGTAATTCACATGAAAGAACACTCGCGTCTGCTGCAGCACGTTCTCGCAGTGAATTTTAAAATCACAGAAAAACTAATATTCTTTTTTTTTATTTTTATCTTACACTGAGCTTAATTGCATAATAAAGTAGACTCGTCTCGCTCGAGACCGGCGGCAAACATTGCGCCGAACAATTTCTTTCTTTTCCTCCTCTTCTCTGCTTTTCTTCTTCTTCTTCTTTCTAGAAGCTTTAAGAAGGGAGGAGAGAAATCCTATTAAGTGTGTTCGGCGGAGAATTTCTGCTCCTCACGGTGGTAATGATGATTGAGTTTCGTTTAATTTGTCCACGCTCTCCCGTCTTCTAATTGCATGCCTCTTTTCTCTCATCATCCTTGCTGCTGCTTTTTTTTTTTTTTATCCATAACGCTGCCTTTTGCAAGTCCAATTTGCGGTTATTTTCCTTTAGCCTCTTTTACAAGTCTCTCTCTCTCTCTCTCTCTCTCTCTCTCTCTCTCTCTCTCTCTCTCATAAACACACACACACAGCACATACACGAGAATGGCAGTTGACTCCTGCATCCACCAGTCCCACCCAAGCCTACGGGGAAGCAATGGGGAAATTATTACTTGGCTACATTTATCAGTGATGACCTTGCCCTTATTGTTCTCCGTAATTGTTTATCCCGTTAACTCTCCTCTTGATAATTTACTTTACCGTACAATGGTTACTGGATTAAATATAACTTGAAGAGTATTTCAGTTTCCCAGGCTCATTACTGAACTAGGAAAGGTTAGTGGGTCAAGTTTTAGCCCCAGAAGAAGAAAATAGAAAAACATTACTGGAAGAATAGCTGCCTAACCCTAAAGCTTCATGGATTATTCATGGCTGCACAAGAGGGAAATGACTAAAGGTTAACAGCTAGATTATTCACGAAGTAAACCGCCTTTAATAAAGCTCTGTTCTGGAAAGCAAGACAATGTACTGACTCTGCTGAAATAATGTTGTCCACACACAGAATTTCCCATGAAACTTTGAAATGCTTATAACATCAACACAGAAAAATTAATATTTTAAGTAGCATATTTACTAATCTACTTGGGGCCTAGCTGAAGGTAAAGTGTGGACCAACCGGACTAGACTGGGCGTGAAGCCTGGTCCAAGCTGAGGATGAAACTTGGACCAGTCAAGCTGATACTTCCTAAGAATAATTATTGGCGTACCCACGTAAAAGTTTTGTCATTAAAAGTGTCTTATGGTTAAGAGATACTGTTTTAGGAAATTTAGGCATTTTGAGACAACCCAGCTGCTTGTTTTTCTAGTGCTTCACTACAAAGGTCACCATTTTCACTGCATAAATTAGGCTGTTCTTATCCGGGTAGTCTTGTCTTCCTTGGGAGTTATATAATTTAGCTTTATCACCCACTCACTTTTTCACTGAAATTCTGGACTTGCTTTGTCAATACCACTATCACATAGCTCCAAAAAAACTGTTGGAGGGAGCATATCCCTGCAACCCTGAGGCCTTCACTCTTCAAGTTAGTGTTAAGGACTTAGGGTGAGTTTACACTAAACTTCATCCCACGCTGCACACGTAAGACTCATCACTAACTCCTCCCAAATTTTTGTTAGCCCCGCCTACTGGACTGCTCATCAAGAGTCACACTACACCACTAACACACACTAATGAGCAGTCTAGTAGGCGGGGCTAACAAGAATTTGGGAGGAGTTGGTGATGAGTCTTACGTATGCAACGTGGGGGTGAAGCCTAGTGTAAACTCACCGTTATGCGTTAAAGCTTTAGAAGAGTGTAATAATAAACCCTTCTCCCTCCACCTTTAACCTCTGAAATTGCCTACTTCCTCCTTTACTCCTAAAATGACAAGATACTATTTACTCCAAGGAGGATTAATTTGGGCTTACCTTGTCCTTATCCCCGGTTTTAAATTTGATTTGCTGGGGACTCATGGAAAACACGATGTCACATAAATCAGTTTTCATAAGGCACTGCCTCTGCATTTGTTGCTTCAAGGATGCAATTTGAAGAAATTCAAGTTACAGGCGTGCATATGATATATTTCATATAGTGAAACAGTCATTATTTGTAGCTTTGTAGTTAATCCAGATACTGTAAATACACGATAGACATTCATGAAATGAATAACTTTCACTTGGATATCTAAATAACCAAGATTATACTGTGCTGACGCGTGGTGGGGAAGTCTAGTACAGTGGAAAATTATATATATATATATATATATATATATATATATATATATATATATATATTAATATATATATATATATATATATATAGGGGTATATTGCTTGTCAAAACAGATGTTCAATATGATTTTTTTCTCAAAACTCCATCGTGAACTCGAGTGACAAAGCTAATTGAAATTTAAATTCAATTTTTGTATGCTATATATATATATATATATATATATCTATATATATATATATATTATATATATATAAATATATATGCATATGTACATATTTGTGTATATGTATGTTTATATACACACACTACACAAATTCCTGGATTATTTTCAATGATGTAAAAGTAAAAAAAGAAGAGTAATCAGAAAAAAGTCATCATGAGAAACAGCTACTCTTACTAGACATAAGCCAAGGGTTAAAGTTGCCCTTGCCGTCGACCTTCGCATAAAGCTTAATAAAGACGAGTTACACAAGAGCGAATACCTACCTCGAGCCTAAGGGATTTGGGGAAAGCGAGAGATTACAGCCGTAGAATAATGAACGTAATTTCTCACGACCGGATTTAAGTGTTCATATAACGAACACAGTAGCATAGTTTTATTTCGCGGCTGAGAATGAGGGTGTGTATATGTATATGTGTATGTGTATGTGTGTGTGTGCGCGTAGGAGTGTGTGAGTAAATAAGCGCTCGTGCTATTTGATACGTTACCTTTTAATAGTTTCGCCAGCGTTTGATCATGAGATGTGTATGGTATTTTCATAAAAAGGACGATTGTACACAAAGATTTCAGCACGATTTTGAATAAAAATCATCTTCAGCTAAATAATTTCCTTGTTGCTTGGTTTGACATTTTCAGCGGTCGTAATAGGAGCCACCCGACCCATTCAAAACATCATTTAGATTCCTAATTACGCGAGGCTCAAGAGGCTCCCCCACCAATACTCTGACATTCATTCATAGGCCTACCGTAAACACAGCATCTAATCTTATGGAAGCCGGGAGTAATTTGTGAAGTTCCATCTCCAGGGAGCTTAATATTTCGAGCTTTTAAACTTCCACTGCAAAAAAAAAAAAAAAATAAATAAATAAGATTCCGGTGGTAGTCGCTATAGCAGCAAGGAGGTTTTACTACCATTTGTGTACTTTTATTACAAACTATTTCTTTGCCTCCGACAAGGCTTTAATTCCTTTGAATCGGTAACTGGTTTGATTTATGAAGTGTTCATTTATGAAAGGCAGGAATAAAGCAAAGCACCGAGGCGTTTTTTCAGTCATTTAGTACTTTTGACAGTGAAAAGAGGGGGGGAGGGGGTGGGAGTGTTTGGAGAGCAAGGCTGAAGAAACAAAGAGGAAAGAAAGCAGAAAAATGGCCTAAAATGTAGATGCAGTTCGGGGCCGATGGGTCGATGCACAAAAATAGAAAAAAAGGCAGAAAGAAGATAAATAAAATAATAAAACAAAATAAATAAATAAAACAACTTCCAGCACTGCCTACAGTGAATCACGTGAGGTGCACCGATCGATGATTTACGAACGTTTTACCAAAGTTCACTACAAAAGATTTTATGTTTTGTGTATCGCTGCTTTAAACAGAAAAAAATCTCAGCAAGGGTACCAGTCTTCAGTCTTGGAGGCGACTTATACGAATAAAAGTCTTTCTATGGAGTCTTCGAGAGACCCAAGAAATAACCGTCTTCCGGTTTCCTTGACATTCAATCAGTGGTGAATCATCACGTTTGATATTCTCGACATTCGATTCCCGTAATGGCTAACTCACTCGTTAGTCGAATCAGGCCCTCCGTGAAGTTAGCGGCCTTCTACCGCTGAAGGGAAGCTGCCTAAAATGAAACGCAGTATGTCACCGTGTGTGTGTGTGTGTAGCCGTTTATCAATAAAAATAACGGCAATTGATAGTCATAATTATAACCCCCGCATTCCCACTAAACTAACATCTTTTTTAGACACCCAACCGAAGATCACTGCTACCAACAGTATGATTAGTATTCATATATTCACAACATTAAAATCAATGAATGAACCACGAACCGACGAAATTAGACTAAAAGGTGCATTTGAACAAACATTAATCATTGACAAAAAAGATCAATCAGAGGTCATTTCTGCATTAAGAAACAAAGGACACGGAAATATAAATGGAAGAACAGTCAGTCAGCAAACAAAAGGTGGCGGAAGCAATAAAGGAGGACAGGAGACGATTAGGTCGTCTCATTTCGTCTAGGCCCCTTTATAATGACGTCATTAATAAGACTCAAAGGCACAGTTTGTACAGGGTCCCCCTGCCCCCCCCTCTCTCTCTCTCTCTCTCTCTCTCTCTCTCTTTCTCTCTCTCGTTCCATTTTTCCCTTTCTTATTTCCCCTCTTAACAAGTCACTTAATTGCCATTTTTTCCTTCCTCACCCTAGGGACCGCCAGGTTGTTCAGTTTCCTCCATTTTCGGCTTCCCTTTCATAGGCCTACCTCTTCCAGCAGATCTCTAATGGGCCTTCCACCCTGCAGGCATTCCTACTCATTTCCAGCCAACGGCCTCCCTGCCAACAGCCTATTTAACCGGTCCGTAATTCTCCACGTCACGAACTAGGCCGGATTCCAATCTTTCATTAGAGGCTCAAAAAAAGAAAAAAAATCCACGAAATCTCCGCTTTCTATAAAACTTGGAAATAAAATATTTTTATGTCAGAAAGATCTCCAAGAAATCTTCCCTTTCAAAAATAAATTATATATATGTGTATATATACACACATATATACATAGACATATTTCTTTTAATGTAATACGACAGTATAATATGAAGATAAAAGGCCCATAAAACACTATTTGAACAACGTTCAAATAGTGTTTTATGGTACTTTTATCTTCATAGAATATAATATATATATATATATATATATATATATAATATATCTTTATATATATATATAGATCGATATATATATATATATATGTAATATATATCTATATATAGATATATATATATCTATATATGTATATATATATATATATATATATATATAGATATATATATATATATATAGTTATATATATATATAATATATATATATATATATCTCATAGATATAGATAATATATATATATATCATATATATAGATCTTAGAAGTATGATATATATATAGTATATAATCATCGTATATATAGTATCGATATATATATAGGATATACTATATATATCTATATAATTAAATTATATATATAATATATTAATATATATATATATATCTATATATATATCCTTATTATAATATATTATTATCTATATTAATCTATATAGATATATATCTATCATCTATCTCTATATCTATATCTATATTATCTATATATATAATATATTATATATATATATCTATATTCATATATATATATCTATATATGTATATACTATATATATATATATATATATATTATATATATATATTAATCCTATTAGATCTATATATATATATCTATCTATCTATATTATATATAGATATCTATCTATATATATATATATATATATAATATATATATATCATAGAGAGATATCTTTAACCATGAAATTAAATATATATATATATTATATCTATATATATAGATATATGTACATCTATCTAGATATATATATCTATACTATATATATATACTATCTATATAGTATAATATAGCTATCTAATATATATTATATATATATATATATATATATATATATATATATATATAGATAGATTTATATACATATGTAGTATATATTATATATATATATAATATTATTATATATATTACATATGTATATATATCTTATCTATATATATATATATATATGTATGTATTTATATATATATAATTAGATAAATATATCTTATTACATATATCTATATATATATATCTATATATATATATATCTATCTATATAAAATATATATAGATATCTAATATATATATATATATAGTATAATATATATATATATATATATAGATATATATATACATATGTAAATATATTTTTATATATATATATATATATATATATATATATATTACATGATGTATATTAATATCTATCCTATAATATATATCATATAATAGTATGTATATATATATATATTATATATATATTATAAATAGTACTAACATATATATAGAAATATATTATATATATATATATATAGATATATATATACCTATATATATATATATATGTATATACATAATAATAGTTAGAAATCACAAAAGTAATCACGTGATTTGTTTATGAGCTGAAGCCACTAGGAAGGTGCCAACACTTTCGTGTATTTAAAGTCTTTGGCACTCTATCTTTTAAATTTGAAATTTCCTAGTGGCTTCAGTTAATACATATGCGTACATATATACATATATATATATACATAAATATATATATGCATACATATATGTATCTAAATAACTATTTAGAAATACCCCCCAGAAAGTGTGTAATCACAGGCCCTCCATAGTGTTTCTGGCTATCAGGTCTTGTCAAGCATATTTCTACCTTCAAAACATCCCCGTCCCTCCTACTCCGGGTATCAGGCAACAGGCAATACCGATTCTTACAACTACAAAACGTACTGAAGAATTCATAGTATGACTTAATTAACTGCTCAGATCTTTTCAGCACGAACTGGCTCCTATTTAGAAGAAATATACGCACATACTACCTTCAACAGAGAAATTCTCACGACGCACTTAAGCAGTAGATATTTCACACATATCCCCAAAGGTTCACCGTTTACCATCCTAACGGATCATCAATCTCTTGCACACGATTCAGATGCCCTGTTATATAGAAGAGAATGGAGTCCACCTAAGGAATCCTTGCTGGATTTTGCAAGAACTACACCTGTCTGCCATTTGTCTCCGAAAAGTCGCCAAACTTATTTACATTTAGAGATTTTTCAATGAGGCCTGGACTTTTTCTATTCATTAGAATATGCCATCAAATAAATAGTACTTGTTTTCTTTACATATATCTTACAATTATTTACGTAGTGGCTAAACTACTAAAATTTATTTACCCGTAGAATAAATTAAATAATCAATTTATGGTGAAGATGAGATGAGCTGTTTGATAATCGATTACGAATAATATAATTCATAAAGAGAGAAATTTTTTTTGTACTTACATGGCGGTTCAAGATCATCTCTTCGGTTTTCACTGATGAACTTGGAGGACGGTGATGGAGTTTTTCCATGGACCTGAGGGGTAAAGTGAAGAATAATAATCATGAATGATGTACAGAAATACAGAGGAATTATATTTGCATTCTTCCTGTTGCACCTAACATTAAATAACAAGTGATGAGATAAGACTTGAGCTCTTGATAAAAAGTAGCTGAAGAAATCTTTATAAGCAATCGAAACCTCACTAGCATTTATCTAAAATAAAAAGAGACAAAATGGAGAGAGAGAGAGAGAGAGAGAGAGAGAGAGAGAGAGAGAGAGAGAGAGAGAGAGAGAGAGAGAGAGAGAGTCTGTAAGGGAAAGGAATTGTCTTAAAGAAAAAATGACCAAAAATTGACATCTGACCGAGACATATTTTTGCTTCTACTCGCAACATGATAATTAAATTCACGGGAAGAATCCAGACGAAAGTGAGGCAGAAAATCTAATGGAATATCTCATTTCCCATCAGCTCTTGCGTCCTCAACCCCATTAAGTCGCCCTCCCATACGGCTTTCCCCATTAATGAGTGGAACATAAGACTAATGGAACTTCGATGATAGAATTTTAAAGGAAGCTACAACTGCGAATTCTCAAGTCTTCGTTATGATCGTCATAATAAGGCAGCAGCAGACGTCTTATTGATACTGAACTAATGGCATCTTTCCACCCTGCTCTTGAGGAGGTGGGTAAGTCCGAAATTTAAATTTCATTATTTCATTACACTGACTTTTCAACGATATTGAACTCAACTTACAATACAGACTTAATTTTGAGATACCATTTCTCTCTCTCTCTCTCTCTCTCTCTCTCTCTCTCTGTGTGTGTGTGTGTGTGTGTTCTTAAATCTGCCGAAAGAGTTACTTAGGAAACAGCTATCGATCTGTCCATATTTATGGTCAGTCAGTCATTGGACATGGTGGACTTGACACCTGCGAAAATTCCCTCTTCCAGAGGTAAATAACAATATATTAGCTCCGTCAGCGAACGGGAATCATCCACACATCAACTGCAGCGATACTGCAAATCCTATCTTATGATTGCCGAGGGCTTTCAACGAAGATCCTGCACTGCTGGATACCTCGCGATTCAAACGGCCAAAGGATACTGCGTGGGATAGTTAACTTATACCCGAATTATGCCTCCTGTGCTACGTTCGCTTCTCAAAAGCCAGAGAAACGCTTTGTGTATGTATGTATGTATGTATGTATGTATGTATGTATATACATAAATGTATAATATGAAATACGTAACATACAATATTTATAACAACGAAGAAAACGAAGGGAACAAACAAGGGAGAGAATTACAATATTTTTGAACTAAGTTGATTTCCTTCTTACCTTTTTTGGCCAAGACATCAATTCACAGACCCAATGGTATCTCTTAATACAAAAGCATTCTGAAATATTTCGAGGTATTTCTTTACGTTTCAAAATATTCAAAGAAAGGTTAGATGTATTTATAAACCTCTATGGCTGATTTAACGTTATTCTAAGTAAGAAAATTCATTCCCATTTTCTAGTACAGTACTTAACATAAGATCATACATTATTTCGTTTTGAATTAAATCACTGTAACGGAAAGTTATGGTCAGCCTTAGTACACAAATTCACTAGCATCCACTTAAAAAAAAAAAAAAAAAAAAAAACTGGAACTTCATCGACCTCTCGAAATAGTTAACACAACATGTGATATCTTTTTGGAATATGTCATGAAATGTTTTCAAGGTCCATTAAAAATTACGAAGCATTTCACTGGAATTGTGAAATAAGGCAAAATTACGAAATTCCTTCCAAGAGATAGTGAAATGATTTTGATTCAAAGTTTTAAGAAACTGTTCTAAAATTTACCCGATTTTTGAAAAATGCTTCAAGCCTGTCTAACTATCAAGCATTTGGGAAATATACTCAATTTGTGTATCACTATCAAAATATTTATGACAACCTCAAACAAGTAAAAAATGCGCCGAAGTCTCTTCAGTGCAATCGAGTTTTCTGTACAACGTATAATGCTGTATGAGCCGCCGCCCATGAAACTTTAACCACGACCCAGTGGTGATCTATCCTGCAGCGTTGCCAGACGCATGATTATGGTTAACTTTAACCTTAAATATGATAAAAACTGCTAAGACTGGAAGGCTGTAATTTGGTATGTTTCTTAACTGAAGGGTGGATAATCAACGTACCAATTTGCAGCGCTCTAACCTCAGTAGTTTTTAAGACTTGAGCTCAGACAGAAAGAGTGTGGACGGGCAGACATAGCCGTTAGAATATCTTTCTTTACAGAAAACTAAAACGTGAAATTACTAAAAAATTATATAACAAAATCTTTGAAGAAACGCGCTGATCTTCTGAAAAAAAAAAATATATGTAATTCTTATCGTACTGTGGTCCTCCTAAAAGAAAATTGGGACACACCTCAGAGGAATATCGCCGACTCCCTTTTAAAACAAACCGACCGGTTAAGGTGAAAACACCAGTTCTTTTCGTCTTGGGAGTTGGAAGGTGATTATCGAAGAAACATAATCGTCCATTACAGCCGGCTCATTCCTATCTACTCCTTAATTAGGCGGAGGAAGTAAAAGCTGCGTCAAAGGAAGACCGATAATTCTCAAGAGGACGGGAATAGGAATGGAAGCGAAGGTAGGAAGAAACCTTAACAACATTGGGAAAGGAATATGAATAAGCGATAGTGAGGTTAGGAATCAGGGAAGACAGGGAAGGGAGGAGGTGAGGAGGAGGAGGAGGAGGAGGAGAGGAGGAGGAGAAAAAGGAGGAGGAGAGAAAGGAGGAGGAGGAGGAGTATGATGGAGGAAAACGGTGGGAAAAATATTTTGTTTGGAAAGTGAGGACAAGTCAGGATGAGTGCAATTCTTTGATTGTGTGTGTGTGTGTGTGTGTGTGTGTGAGAGAGAGAGAGAGAGAGAGAGAGAGAGAGAGAGAGAGAGAATTCCTTTTTCTTAGCTTATTTTTTGGTTATCTCTCAAAAGGATGCTCCATAATGAAAAATTAAGCGGTAACACTTTTCAACGACGATTACATTCGAAATAACAACGATAATGGCAGGCTTTCATTAAGAAAATAGCGAGGCAAACTGTCCACAACCACTACCAACATACGCAACGTAAAAGACAGTCACATCCAACAGTATTATTCACGTGAAATGTCCTCTTAAACATTCACGTTGAACTTTCTCTACATCTTCCACGTAAAACGGTATGTACATTATTTGTTCGAAACTTTATGTACATTATTCATGTGACACGCATAATCTATTATTCACGTGAAAGTCTGCCTACATTTTTCACGTGGAGCCCATCCTGCATTATTCATGGGAAGCGACTACTATCATTATTTACGTGAAATTTTCTATTTAATTTAACTCATGCCAGCTTCATTATTGGTTGAATGATTACGGAAGTGCGAGATCTGGATGGTTATTCGAAAATAAAATTCCTAAGCGGTTTTATATATCATTCTTATATAATAAACATAATCAAGCTGTTGTCAAAAGTCTTTATATTCGTTGGTAATAAATTACCGAACGCCGAAATTGAAGAATTGGCGACAACATATTCAAATATGAATATATGAGTGCGAATATGTAAGGGCTTCAGGGCAGCGAAAATCATCGTTTGAGACAGAAAAGAGGCAGGAGTTAGGTTTTCAGAGGAACTTAAATGGTGGTAAGTGGTCGTGATGCACAAAACAATCTGTGATGTTTATTCGTCTTTTGAACTCTTCGTTTTCTGAAAAAAAAAACAAAAAAAAAAAAAAAAAAATGGGTGGGGGAGGTCAGAGGAAAAATCGAGGAAATATAAATTCACTCGAAGCTTTTGGGTGATTCACAAAAACAATTCGTGGACACTTATTTCGTTTTTTAAACTTCGTTTTCTGGTCCAATGACAAAAAAAAAAAAAAAAAAAAAAAAAAAAAAAAAAAAAAAAATGGTGTGGGGTGGAGGTCAGAGGAAAATCGAGGAAATATAAATTCACTCGAAGCTTTTGGGTGATGCACAAAACAATCTGTGACACTTATTCGTTTTTTAAACTTCGTTTTCTGGTCCAGATGACAAAAAAAAAAAAAAAAAAAAAAAAAAAAAAAAAAAAAAAAAAAAAAAAAAAAAAAAAAAAAAAAAAAAAAGTGGTGGTGGGGGGAGGGGGGGGGGGGGTGGGGGGGGGGGGGGGGGGCGTGGTTTGGCACTGAGAAAATCGCGGAAATATAAATAAATTCAGGCGGAACTTTGGGGTTGACCCGACAGCAATGTGTAGCAACAATAAAGCAATGGCATCATTGCAGTCGTATCCTTTGCTCTTGCAGTGCCTTCAACAAAGGCCCTGGAGCGCAAGAAGATCTCGTATATTCCCAGACAAATAAATGGCCTCGCTCAAGATATTCATCACGCAGTAAGATGACTACTGTCAAGGGAGAGTTGAATCTCTCTCTCTCTCTCTCTCTCTCTCTCTCTCTCTCTCTCTCTCTCTCTCTCTCTCTCTCAGCAATTATCCGTTGTTTTCCTGCAAACCCTCTTGAACCGTCGGAACCAACTTGTCTGACACAATATAAGTCCTTTAATTGCAGTTAATCAATTCTTCATCTGCCAACAATCCGAGTCTTCACGAGTTACTTGCGATTCTCCTATCGGGTACTCATCTTCTCAGTAATATCCGTCAAGCATTAACTCTTGGCTCTTGACTCAAGGTCAAAGGACACACAAAATCATACTGAGGCACCTCAAGAGAGCCAAGCGAGTATAAATTTCAATGGTCCCACCGTTAGTAAAATTGCCAGAATCACGAAACAACCCTTCGACAAAAACTGGCTGGCCAATCAACGAAAGGTCTAATTGTATATAGGGTAACATGGAAGGAAATTACTCCTAGAATAAATCATAATATTCTCTAGCAACTTTGTCCGTCTTAAGCATTACACGAAATGAACTTCACGTCTTAAAATTCGGCGAAGAAGATTGTTTCTGATAATTCCAGGTCTTTATGGATTATCAGAACATCTAGTAGAATGATAGTACCTTGTATATTGATTAATTATTATTCCTCCAAGGATGGTACGGTTAAAGGCGGTTTGGTATGACTTTCTGAAGCGAAATCTTTGCATCTCACACTTCTGGAAACTAAAGAGATTCTTGTTATCAAAAGGACTAAAGACATCTACCAAGTACATGAAAGGAATGCTGCACTGCATTGTTCAAAAATCAAAATGGCTTCATCGGATCCATTTGTATATTACAATAATCTTGTGAAATGCTCCTCACAGATATGTTACTAAAATCTCAGAAATGACGTTTGCAAATGCCATAATTAGTGGGCATATGAAAATCTATCTTTAAAAAATTCCAAACCTTAATTTTAATAAGCAATGTGTTCATCGCCGACAGTTTTCAAGGAAAGGAAAATGTAGTTGGTTGAAAGACAGAACTGAAAGATAAATAATGGGTAAGACGGGTCTCGATAAACATTGGATTTACTTTGTATATCACAGGTTTTCATTAAAATTTGAGGTATAAAGAATGGTTCGACCTAACAAAGTAGATTTTTATTGAAAACGATGAAAGCGTTATTAAAAAAAGTTCTTGTAACATTGCAACTCTGCTAACAGTTACGATAATGAAGCATTTTGAAATACTGTATACGATACATCAATCTATCGTACGAAGGGACGGAAGAGGCCCAGATTTTAACAGCTAGAGAATTCAAATACCTAAGAAAATATGTAAAAAATGCGCCGAAGAATCGAGTTTTCTCTACATCGTAAAATACTGTATGAAATTATCAGCCACAGGGCATTAAACTATTAGCCGCGACCCATGAAACTTTCAGCTGCGACACATGAAACTCTTAACCGCGGCCCCAGAAACTCTCAGCCACGGCCCGGTGGTATCCTGTGTTTTTGGCAACTATAGAGGTGCCAGACACACGAGCATGGCTAATTTGAACTTCAGATAAAATAAAAATTAAGCTTAGAGGAATGCAATATGGTATGTTAGATGATTGGAGGTTGGAAATAAAGTATACCAAAGTGCAGCCCTCTAGCCTCAGTAGTTTTTAAGGGACACGCCTACCGCCCATTTTTGAGGAATTATGGGTTTTTAGATATTGATGGATTTGGACTGGTTAATGTTTGAATAAACATTTCCTGAAGTATTATAGCAAAAGAAGTGTGGACGGACAGACAAATGAAAAGCCATCTCCATAGTTTTCTTCAACAGAAAACTAAAAGTAGCTTGTGGGAAGAGAGGGAGAATTCTGGCAGGGGAAGTAGGAGAGAAAAGAATGAAAAACAAAACAAAAAACGGAAAGGAAAGAGCTACTGAACCATAACAACACTATAGTAGATTCACATCAACCGTGCATCTGATGTCTAGGCTAGTCCGTTATGACGCTAACTGGTTGTTGATAAGCCAATCACAGGGCTGGAAACTCTCAGTCTATCGAGAGCGTTACATAGGCAGGATATATGTTCCACCTCTCCTGAAGGATACTTCTGGAAGACGTATCCCTCAGGAGAGATGGAACATACATCCTGTCTATGTGAACTCTCTCGAGAGACCGAGTTTTTCCAGCCCTGTGATTGGCTTATGGACAGCCAATCAGGAGCGTCGTAAGGGACTGACCTAGACATCAGATGCACGGTTGATGTGAATCTACTATAGTGACGATGTAAGGCTCAGAAACAAAGGCATTAATTAAGGAAGGAAGGATGAAACAGAAGCTGGAGCGAACATTAATACAGATGTGAGCTCAGGTGGACTTTGGGGATATGTGACCGCGTGAGGGGCGGGAAAATGTCGAAAGTAGCGTAAGCTATGGATTGGTGAAGGTCACTATAATATGATAAGAGAGAGAGAGAGAGAGAGAGAGAGAGAGAGAGTGATTAAGATGGTATGGGCACGTGGTAAGGATGAGTGGGAAGGGAGGAATGAAGAGGAGGGTTTGAATGGAACCAGTTAAGAAGAAAAGGTCAAGAGGGAAGCAACGGATTAGATGAAGTGATAAAGAGAAGGGCGTTTGGGAGAAGAAGGAGTCACCGGAGAATGATACTTTCGACACACACAGTTGGAGAAGAGGCATCAAGGAAACAGACTCCTTAGCCTTTCAAAGATAGCAGTGGTGTTGAAGGCGGAGAGAGAGAGAGAGAGAGAGAGAGAGAGAGAGAGAGAGAGAGAGAGAAAATATACCCCATATCACAAATCAAAGCACTTTTTATAGAAGATAGAGAGAAAATATACCCTATATCACATAACATATCAAAGCACTTTTTATATAAGATTTTGAGTATGTCAATGAGCAACCCACTATTCTGAAATAAGCCAGTCAAGAATTAAGCAAGTAAAAAATGTACCGATGTTTTTTTTCGGCACGCTCGAGTTTTCTGTATGAGCTACGGCCCACGACGCACGATGATGACAAACTTTAAACTTGAATAAAAAAAAAAAAACCCTGAGTGTAGAGGGCTGCAATTTGATATGCTTGATGACTGGAGAGTGTATGATCAACATACCGATTTGCAGCTCCCTAGCCTCAGTAGTTTTTAAGAACTAAGGGCGGACAGAAAAAGTGCGGACGGACAGACAAAGCCATCTCAATAGTTTTCTATTACAAAAAAACTAACTTCGAGGGTTATTGTATTGTACCTCTCTTCTCAAAAGTCCGCACTGTTTGATGAATGACAGAACGCATCTCTCGTCAAAGTCTCAGATAGATGAGGATCGTATTCATAATTTCGTTGGCGGGGAACATCCTCTTCGATTTGGTACCGAACTGTTTGTCCTTCGTCAGGTCCTTCCAGGTTCATCCGTTTAAGTTCTTTGCGGTTGTTGAAGTCACTCTTCTTCTATTGTTAAAAAGTCCCTGTCACAGTAGACATAAAGCAGTTCCTGAATCAACCATTTCATTGTTAAAAAGTCCCAGCTTTCGATCTCTACAAATTTATGCATAAAGGAAAAATATAATCGGACAAAATTCTCCTTATATTATTCCCATTACTCCAGGGTCAGCCCGAAGGTCCTTCGTGATTTACAGCCCATAAACACAGGAGAATTATAAGCATATGGAGTCATCCCTTAAGGACGAATTGTTCCAGGAATGATAAAATAAAAGGGTTTATGAACCGGATAGACTTCATGACTGAAACCCAAAGAAGATATAAGAGGGAGAACGGAGGACTATGCACGGCTCAAGTATACAGATGAATTAGCCAATATTCTTGCGGAACATGGCATAAGGAATAAGGATAACAATAGGAAGATGAAGAGAAGGGAAAAATAATAGCAAAGAGTTAGAAGTACATGATGGAAGGGTAAGGGGAAAAAGAGAAGAATAATGAGAAGAAAAAATTTGAAGTAAAACGAGAAAAAAAAAGTAAAAATTGCGGTGAAGTTTCTTCGGCAAGATCTAGTTTTCTGTACAGCGTATGAACCACGACCCATTAAGCTTTCAGTAACGGCCCGGTGGTTGCCTGACCTATATCGTTGCCAGACGCACGATTATGGCTAACTTTAACCTTAAATAAAATAGGAACTACTAAGGCTAGAGGGCTGCAATGTGGTGTGTTTGATGAATGGAGGGTGGATGATCAACATACCAATTTGTAGCCCTTTAGACAAACTAGTTTTTAAGATATGAGGATCGACAGAAGAAGGGCGGACGGACAGGCAACGCCGTCACAATAGTTTTGTTTTACAGGAAACGGTAAAAGGTTTGTAGCATCAGGATGAAGAGAAAGAGTAAAAGAACGAAAAGAGAATGCTGAAGGAAGGAGTAAAAGACAGACGTTGCCTCGGGAAGTGTCCACTTAGAAATCCCCATTAATTGGTAATATTTCCGCCATTTTACTAACTTCGTTTTTGAGTCTCTTCAAAAGTGAGTTTGACTGAAGAGGTCAACGAGCAAAGCTTTTAAAAAACTGCATACGAATCAAGATACAAAGTTTGGAAACTCTGATACAGAATTTAAAGTCTCTGACGTTTCTGGTTATCTATTTGGTATAACTGAGCTTCCGAGGAGATTCAAATTAAGCGCCATGATTTCTGCATTGCTAGATTCCATCTTTTCGTTGGGAGTTTGGGGGTCACTCAGCCCACCAACCCGCCACCCGCCCCCCAAAAAAAAAATTATCTTTCATTACAATATACTATACCCGCCAAGACGACGTGTTGATATATGGTTTTAGAATATAATAGAATATAGAACTTAGACCCAAGGGTAAGTACTGGGACCTATGAGGTCATTTAGCGTTGAAAGGGAAGTTGATAGTCAAGAGGTTTAAAAGGTCTAACGCGGAAAACCTTGCAGTCGCACTGTAAAAAATTGGAGAGTAAGATAGAAGAAGGATAATATGAATGGAGGTGCAGTAAAAGGAATGAAGAGGGTTGCAGCCAGTGATCTAAGGGACGCTGCAAAGAACCTAAGTAATGCCTACAATCCACCGCATGAGATGCAGTGACGGCACTACCCCTACGGGAATAAATAGTCTTTGGCAGTTATTGTGTAATATTCGAGGCAATATTAACAACTTGATAATAACTTTTTAGACACACACCTGTTTGCTATAGCTATACACAAGCCCCAAGAAATCTCTGGCTATCAATAAGAAATGGCAACATGAAGCGAAAAGACGTTCTACATGGACGCAAATTAACGCCCTTATCACAGCAATACAAAGCTCAGATAGAAAACAGATGCATTCAAATATAAAATTGATGAATGCGTATTTGCAAATAAGGATGAGATCTGGTTTTATGGAAATAAAACAACCCCATAAAAAAAAAAAACCATTCAAGGACAGAATATGCGAGGGCGACCCCGAACACCCTACTAATGACCAAGAAGAATCCCAGGCCACGACTACTGCAGGACTAAACCCGAAAGCTTATAGCGACGTTATCCTTCGCCTCTAAAGGACCTCCGGGAAAGGTCCCCCGAAGGGCAGCAGGACTCATAAATCACCGGCCAAATGCTGCTGTGGAGGATATCAATCACGTGACGGGGCTGCCTGTCCCAGCGTATCGGGCACGGTCCATTAACTTCTGTCAATAACAAAGAAACAGGAGGAAGCATCATCTCTCCATAACCAGTGGCGCAAAGTGAACTACCGAAGCCAGAAAAATGATGATAATGATGACGACGGCTTAGCGGTGATGGCAGTGATGGTGAATATATAAGGAGTGATCACTTAAGCGACCAGATATAGTGGAAGATTGTATGTACACTTATGGTGGGGATATGTTGACACATGAACCATCAAGGAATAATTATAAGCACTTGCGAGTGTACACACACATTATGTATTGCTTCATATATATATATATATATATATATATATATATATATATATATATATATATATATATATATATATATACACACACACACACACAATATATATATATATATATATATATATATATATATATATATATATATATATATATGATACACATTTAGGGATAATTTCGTCCAAAGGAATGAGGTTTGCTAAAAACATTCCTGCATAACTTGAGAAATATATGTAGTACCTTTCATAGAATTGAAGTATGGGTGAGTGAGGAGAATAGAAAATCAATATATGCCAGCGAAAAGAAGGAAATTTTACCAAAAAAATATGCTTGGAAAGACAGCAGAGGCAGCTAGAATTTACTGCTACTAATACGCGAAACAAAGTGAATAGGAAGCAATAACTGCTCTGAGAGAGAGAGAGAGAGAGAGAGAGCTTACTTTACAGACCTTACATCTTGTTCGGGTTGCCCCAGATCCCTCAGTGTGAGGCACCTCTAATGTCTACCAGAGTGTTACTAGTGCATCTTCCGGTATATTTTGCATCTTCCAATCTTGGATGGTCTGGGATGCAGCTTAGATATTTGTCGAGCTTATTCTTAAAGCATCTATGCTCACTCCTGATATATTCCTCAGATGAGATGGCAATGCATTGAATAGACGCTGCATTATCGATGCTGGTGCGTAGTGGATTAATGTCCTGTGTGCTTTCCTTATTTTTCCTGGTATAGTTTTGGGCACTATTAATCTACCTCTGCTTGCTCTTTCAGATATTTTTCGCTCCATGATGTTTTCGGCTATTCCTTCTATCTGTTTCCATGCCTGAATTATCATGTAGCATTCTCTTCTCCTTTCTAGACTATATAATTTTAAGGATTGTAGTCTTTCCCAGTAGTCAAGATCCTTAGCTTCTTCTATTCTAGCTGTAAAGGACCTTTGTACACTCTCTATTTGTGCAATATCCTTTTGATAGTGTGGGTACCATATCATATTGCAATATTTAAGTGGACTACGAACATACGTTTTATAAAGCATAATCATGTGTTCAGCTTTTCTTGTTTTGAAGTGCCATAACAACATTCCCATTTTTGCTTTACATTTTGCCAATAGAATTGCTATTTGATATTGCATAACATGTTCCTATTCAACATCATACCAAGGTCTTTAACTGCTTCCTTATTTGTGATTGTCTCATTATTAGGTCCCCTATATGCATATAGCTTTCCTTCTCTGTCTCCATAATTTATTGATTCAAATTTATCAGAGTTAAATACCATCCTATTTACCTCTGCCCAATCATATACTTTGTTATTGTCTCTTTGTAGCACGTTTTTATCTTCATCACAATTAATTTCTCTACTTATTCTTGTGTCATCGGCGAAACTACTCACTACCGAGTCCTTAACATTACTGTCTATGTCTGCAATCATAATAACAAACGGTAATGCAGCTAACACCGTACCTTGTGGCACACCAGATATTACCTTAGCTTCATCCGATTTCTCATTGTTTGCAATAACTATCTATTTTCTATTGTGTAAAAATTCTTTTAACCATCTTCCTACTTTGTCCACTATATTATGTTTTCTAATTTTCTTCACTAATATATTATGGTCTATCTTGTCAAAAGCTTTTGCAAAGTCTAGATAAACCACATCTGTTTCATTTCCGTTTTTCATATTGTTGTATATGTTCTCACAGTGGACTAACAGTTGGGTTTGTGTACTTTTTCCAGGTACAAAACCATGTTGTCCTATATTAAACAAATTATTTTTTATTAAATGTTTCATAATATTTTTCTTCATTACCCTTTCATACACTTTCATAATATGTGATGTTAGACTCACAGGCCTATAATTACTTGCCTCTTAGTCTTGATCCACTTTTGAAAGTAGGGGTAATATATGCTAATTTGTACTCATCATAAATCTTGCCTGTATCTACACTTTGTCTTAATATTGCAAGTGGCTTTGCGATAGAATGAAGTACTTTCTTTAACAAAATAGCAGGGACACCATCAGGCCCAGCTGCAGCTCCATTTTTAATTTCATTTAAAGCCTGCATAATATCGGCTTCATTAATATCTATATCTGATAAATATTCACTATTTTCATCCCTTATTTCTTCATTATCAATTCTAGGGGTGAATTCTCTCTCATATCTTTCTGCCAATATGTTGCATATTTCCTTTTTTTCATTCGTTAATCTCCCTTCAATTCTTAGACGGCCTATTCCTATTCTTCTTTTATTCATTTTTTTCGCATACGAGTAGAATAGTTTGGGGTTTTGCTTGATATTTAATAGGGTTTTTTCTTCCAAGTCCCATTTTTCATTTTCTTTTGATTGTATAATCTTTTGTTCTGCATTTTCTATCTTACTTTTTAGTTCCATCACTTTCCATGCATTTTTTCTTTTGCAAGACCTTTTTTCCACTTTCTGATTTTCTGGAACAAGATCCTTCTGTCTCTTGGTATGCATGACTGATGTTTACTTTTCTTCTTCGGTATATATTTATCCACTATTTTCTCTAATATTTTATATATCTCCGTTTTTACCTTTATATCATCACTTACGAAAATGTTATCCCAATATTTGTTTAATTCTTCATTTATTTCTGACCATTTTATATTTTTACTGTAGAAATTGCATTTTCCATATCCTTCCCACTTTTTCATTTCTTGCTTATCTCTGTTTTCACTTGCTTTGGAATGAACTGTTAATTCTATGACATTATGGTCTGAAATACTCTCATTATAAACTATTATATCTTTAACATACTTCATCTCGTTCACAAATACTAGGTCTAAAGTATTTTCCTTTCTTGTTGGCAGGTGATTTATTTGTTGAATGTATTCTAGTAGCATATCTAATAGCTTTTCGAATTGCCTCTTATCTTCTGCATTACTATTACTCTTTTTATATGTATAATACAACCACAATCTCCTATTCGTTCTTTCCAGTCTACGAAAGGAAAGTTAAAGTCTCCTGATAGGAGAATACTCCAGTCCTTGTGATTTCTACATATATTATCCAATTTTTCTATTATTGTGTCCAACTCTTCAGTATTAGATGGTCTATATATACTATGTTCATTAATTTTTCAGATTCAAATTCTACCGCAATTAGTTCACATTCTGAGTTACTGTATTTCTCATATATTTTTCCTTGTTTTTTGTCTTTCCCATATATCGCGGTTCCCCCTTGATTCCTATTTTTTCTATCTGATCTATATGTTTGGAACCCTTTTATTTCATCATCATTACCAGTCTCTTGGGAATACCAGGTTTCACTTATATTCATTATATCTACTTTCTTTTCAATTTGGGTTAGTTCTTCTAAGGACTCTATTTTTCTTTTTGAGTTACTCGTAACTAAACCCTGCGCATTCATCACTATGAGGGTTTGCGTGTTATCTCCTCCATTTCATATGGGTAATAATAAGGATTTTCCCATGTCTCTTTCCTGTTCTGGTATGTTGTTCTTTTCTTCATTTCCAGAAATTCTGACATAAAAAAATCCAACTTTTCCTAAATATTTTATCTTCCTTCATCATAATTATTCATTTTGTGTCTGAATCTGCAATTTTCTCCATATCTACACCATCCCCTAGCATCGTATATACAGTATTTATCTCTTGAGCTGTAGTATCTTAGAGCTGATGCCTGGAAATTCTTTGCTGACACTCTATATCGCGGTGATGGCTTGCTTTTTTCCTTCACCTCATGTTCTTTGTTCCTCTCTTTATTTGTTTCTTTTCTATTTTGGATTTTATTATTTAATTGAATATTTAATTGATTTTGATTCAGGGCTACAGGGTGCATATATTTACATTTTTTGTTTAACATACATCCTTTTCCTTCTTTTAGGTTTTTGCATATTTTTGGATGTAGATCTCTGCATTCAGCCTCCTAGCCGTCTAGGTATGCACATTTACCATAGATTTCATAGTTGTGACATACCTTGGGATCTTTGTAGTAACAACTTTCACCGAATCTGCAATTCCCTCTTTTCAAAAGGGTGCAGTCTTTGTCTTACTTGTCTATTTTTTCCTCTTTCCCATCAGTGTGCAGATTTGGGTAAAGCCTCTTCGTGATTTTATTTTGTGTTGTCATGTCGTAATTTATTTCTTCGTATGTATGCTGCTTGATTGCCTCAAATGTAGGGAAATAAGTGGACTGTGAAGAAGATATTATGTTAAGAAGGAAAATGAGTTGAGTTGAGTTGAGAGAGAGAGGACGAGAGAGAGAGAGAGAGAGAGAATGCATAATGCAATGATTGGTTTCTGGAAAGTTATCACTTTGATTACATCAAAGTATTTGCTCATCTTTAGTCTGGCTTCTTTGAGCAATTCCCGTTGGGACTTGAGAGGTTTCACGGAGGAGGAACGACACAGACCTAAAAGATCTCTTGTTGCACAAATAATAATGTTTGGGATATTTTGACGCAATATTATCAGGCAGATCGTGTATTTATTTCCAGCGATGTTAGTTGTCAATTCAATCCTGGTTCTGGGCCAGCGTCAATTATAACATTTGGCTAACACAAAAAGTTCGTGAATATTAATATGCTCACGTGCTCTGAGATTTTGAATGCTCTGGGACGAATTAACGAAAACACCCATTCCACTAAAACCGCGTCAAATAATATTAACAAATTCATTCTCTATTTCTAGCGGGAATGTATAATTTTCTAGAATGCAAATTGAGAACGTGATCTGTGCTCTGATGCTTCGAAATATGGTCTGATACTGGGATGGCAAGTGGTGGGCAGTTCATTTCGACAACCTCTTATTCAGTAGTAACGCTTACAGACGAGTAATGTTTGGAAAACGCTTTCTGTGTTAATGAGATCTTTCGGACATCAGCAGGAGTTTGCAAGAATTATAAAGCATAGAGGCAAGTCAGACATAGTTACAGAGTCGAGATGTACGCATGGAATGTTAAACCAAGATTTCTTTATGAACGTTAGTTTTAGAAGGTCAAATAAAGAAGTTGGTGAGTGATGAATGTGTAAACGAGGATGAAGGTAAATAATTCATTTCACTATCGAAATTCACTGGCTAACTTTGAATTATCCGTCATGACAGAACCTGGCACTAGTCTCTCTCTCTCTCTCTCTCTCTCTCTCTCTCTCTCTCTCTCTCTCTCTCTCTCTCTCTCTCTCTCATTATTCAGACATGTATCAGATTCATTATGTAGATTCTTAAATGATAATACATATTATTAGCTTCATTCACCGGTAAAAGATGGAACTTAAAATAAATTGGATTTGTGTTTTCCACACCCAAGTGACTGGCTTCCAAAGCAGCCAATAATATGCTACGAATAACAGACATAAAAAAATGCATAATTCGGATTTCCTGCGTTTTCATTTGTTTGAATTTATAGACATTCTGGCATTTTCCGTTCCCGAAAGTGAATTAAAAGTACGGGCGCCCATAATAACGCTAACAGAACGCAATACTAAAAGATTGAATCTCTGAAGAGGCAATACTGACGAGGATTAAGCTGGACAAACGAGTGAATGCTTTTACTCTAAAAGCGCATTATTCTGGGACGTAAATGGAAAGATACGAAAATGACAATTGAAGAGAGACATCGACAAAGATACGGAAATCCTTTGAAGGACGGAATTCTTAATGACATTCACTATGAATGGAAAAAAACAACAACAACAACAACAAAGTAGCTGTGTACAAGTGGACCCAGATAATGCGGCAGATGTGAAAAGAGTAAACAGAGTTTAGAAAGCCGAGTCTCCAGGAAAAGTGGCAGAACCGGAAAGGAAACTGGCGGCGTTTGGAGAAAAATATAGTGATTGGAAAGAGGCTTCGGAAAGTGGATGGGTGGGGATGGAAACGATAATTTGAGATTGGAAATTCGTGTAGGGAAATAAGTGGATTGGGAAGAAAATAATATGTTAAGAAGGAAAACGAGTTGGGTTGAATATAAAATTTAGGCCAAAGGTCAAGCACTGAGACCTATGAGGTCACTCAGCGCTGAAATCGAGTGACAGTTAAAGGTTTGAAAGGTGTAACAGGAGGAAAACCTCGCAGTTGCACTTATGAATCAAGTGTTAGGAGAGAGTGGACAGTAAGATGAAGAAAGAGAATATGAAAAGAGGTACAGTAAAAGGAACGAAAGTGGTTGCAGCTAGGGGCCAAGGGCACGCTGCAAAGAACCTTAAGTAATGCCTACAGTGCAACGCATGAAGTGCACTGACGGTGCTACCCCCTTACGGGGAAGAAGGAAAATGTCAAGCTTAGGAGCAAAAATAATGTGGAGAGGAACACATTACGAAGAAGGAAACCAACACGGTGGAGAGATGCATGATAAGGCTGAAATGAAAATAATATTATGTGGAAGATATTAATGAGAAGTTTAAGCTGGAAATATTGAAACGCTGGTGAGGGAAGTCACAAAAGAGTAAAATGTTATGACTGGGCGTGTTGCCTTGGGAGTTCAATGATAAAAAGAAAAAAAAATAGACTTGAGAAGAAAAACGACTGTGTAGGGAATGAGGAACACTTGCGTCATGAAGACTTTGCTGCAAAAGGGAATATTCTTTTGAAAGATAAATTGTTTTCTCTTTCCGATTCCTAAACAGTAGGTAATCATCATCTCTCGTTCGTTCACAATGTTACAAAACCACGGAATTCTTTTGTGTGTTAAATGTCATTTTCGTATAAAAGTATGTAAGTTAGGAGAATGAGAGAGAGAGAGAGAGAGAGAGAGAGAGAGAGAGAGAGAGAGAGAGGAAAGTTGTTTCCATAGGGCGAGACTACAGACCAGGGAAGTGTCTCTGATGTGCAAATGATGAGTAGGGATGCTGACAAGGGTTTGAGGGATGACGCAACCGAAGGGAATAACAGTGAAGGGGCGGCAGCCATTAAGGCATTTTTGAAAAACCCTTATAAGTTTTAAGTGGACCTCCATGAAATACAGGCAGTTACGGTGAATATTTTTACTTACGGTTAGCTGTAATAAAAGATTTATACCCGTTCGTTACAATATAAAACCATTTCCCATAAAATAATTTTGGTCGTGTGGTTATGTCCTGGAATTACCTGAAAGATTCCGTAAAGCAAATTCTCCTCCCTTCATTTTTTCTTTACTAATGAAAAAGTACATTTACAATATCAGCAAAGAGCTTTGGGATGTAAATTTAACCAATAGCGCCCTTATACATGCAGAGAGACAGATTAGTTAAAATGATTCTACGTTAAACCAGTTGAAGTTGGCGTCGATCAACGGAATCCAAGGCAGTGAATGAGAGAGAGAGAGAGAGAGAGAGAGAGAGAGAGAGAGAGAGAGAGAGAGAGGACCTTCTATTAGGTCTCTCACGACGATATGGCATATTGTCGGGTCGATGTTTCCTGAAAAATTCCAAACGAGGGACAGTTAAGACGAATATTTTCAGCAGTTCAACGATCATCGGGTCACATTTCAAGACTGTCCAAGGACTCGCCGGAAGTTTTTTTTTTTTTTTTTTTTTTTTTTTTTTTTTCATATACTTTGAAACAAGTGCAAATTGTAGTATGCTACGCAGAGAAGCAGGACAGTTAAGTAAGAGGAGATCAGGAGCAGCAGACGGAAAGTCGAAGGCAGAAAGCAATGCAGTGCACCTGAAGGCTGAAGGGAATCTGCAAAGTCTCGGTTTCTCCAGTAACATCTACAGTGTACCCATAAGGCATACTGTAGCAGCGTCACCGATAATGAGATATATGATGAATGCGAAACGTATAGAAAAATCTCTCTTCATAAAAAAAAAAAGAAATATGCCATTGGTGCCAGGCACTGGTTGCACTAACCAGTTAAAAACTTCCAAACAGAGTAAACTTACTTTTCCATAGAGTAAATCGCTGAACTGGACACGGGGATATTATTTCAAGCTGTGTATAATCAAACAATAATAATCCATCCTTGAAGGTTTACTCTCTTTCTATCGGTCTTTCTCAGTTTTCTCTTTTCATATCCAAAGACCACTTTTATAAGGGAGAGATGATTAAACAGTATTTATACGTATTGGCTTTAGCTTTTTGTCGACTTTTTCAAACTGCTGACAGAAACACTGTTACTGCCTTGCTTTACGTGCACGCAACCTATAACACACACACAGATATATATATATAATATATATATATTATATATATTAATATTAAATATATAAAGATATATATATATATTATATATATATATAGAATATATGTATATATATATATATATGTAATATAGTGTATAATATATAGTATAAATATATATATATATATTATATAATATATACATATTATATATTATATATATTATATATTATATATATATATATATATAATATATATATTATTATATAATCTTATCCTGCTCTGGATATACAAAACAAAATCACCCAGAAAATTCTTTGTACATCTTCCTACCACTGTAAAAATCGCCATCTTTAGAGATCCCCTTTCCAGCATCCCTTCAGGCCCTTGGGCGAGGAAAAAGAAAATGAGAGAAAAAAAAAATGGTCGAAGTCTATTGTGCGATTTAGACAATGCGGTCTTAGAAGAATTTAATTATATCTCCATATACATAATGGAGATCCCGTATACGAGGGATGATATCAGATGGGATACAAGAGAAGCTTCTCCTCCTTATCCATACTCATCCCAAAATAGCAGTCCAAGTATCGTCCTCAGGAATAATGGACTCTATCTTCCTTTCTCCTTTCGAGAGAAAGAGAGAAACTTGGTTTGTGGAGGTACTTTTCCCAGAGTCAAATTCGAGTAAAATAAGAAAAATATATATTTAAGTCCCTTCATAAAAAAGTCTTTCTTCCATTAAACAAAAGATGGCGCGAGTTAAAGTTGAACTGTGAACAGTCATAATATAGAGCATCTATGCGCGGACAGAGGGGAACAGGAAAGTCTGAAAGACGGGAATGGGGAGGGGGGGGGGGTGGCGGGTGAGGATGGTGGGAGGGAATGGGTGGCGGTTGGGCAGACATTTGGAAGAAGCTTCGTTTTTGGAAATGCATAAGACAAGGATATTATGGACATTTTAGACACATTTGGGGTCATTTAAAGGAACCACTAGGGCGTCACTTGGGCGCGAGAATTGCAGGGCCTGGTCACAAACGATGCAGAATGAACCATAAGGAGTATCTATGGTTTAGTAATGGGACAGTGAGTTTTGAATTTAATCGATAAATATGATAGCAGACATGATAATGGTAATCAGGATATAGATGTCGACAGGACTGGTAACCTAATGCCTATGTCAACTAAGGAGTAAGAAAAAAAAAATAGTAAAAACCAGAGAGGGGTCATTGCAGCGTCTGGGGAAACTGATAGGATACGATGGTAAAAGCAATCCTGTAGAAGAAAAGAAATCCTTCGCAGGGCCGTGCAATGTTTATTTTGAATTAAAATTCTTAATCATGACCTTGACCTCATACTGCTCATGGTCTTCATTAGTAGTCATCATTTGAAGACTTTATCTCTTGTAGTTCAGTAAGTTATGGCCAAGGTAAAAACCTTTAACCTTAGTTGATGGACAAAATTGAAAACAATGAGGAATATGTACATACAGATGGACAAGTCAGATCCCGCATGTCCCCTGAAGATAAACTAGGGTTCTTAAAGTATGGGATGTGGAGGACTGGCAAGTTAGTGCGCGGCCGTCAAAGAGTAGAATAATCCTCTATAATCTCAATTGAACAGGGACTGAAACAGTACCTGTAAAACTGGAGAGATTCCTAGCTGAGGAGAGGTAAGCGCCAGGGTCATCATTCCGAGGGATTGCCTTTGGTAACATCTTACTAAGAGAGAACCGAAGTAAGTGTAAAGCCAAGATAAAGTTTTAATCATTGGGATCAAGAAAGCTACTTTGGAGCCTCTATACAAAACCAAAGAACAAATATGAAGTAATTTGTAAGCACGAAATTTTAAGAGGAGTGTAGAATAAATTTTCACCAAAATGACCAAGACTTAAAGGGGAAGTTGACAAGGAAAGTAGAAACGGTCTCGGAGACACGGAACTTGTCTGGGCAACTGTATGCTTATTTAGATGCAAAGTTGACGTACAAAAAGAGGGAAAAGGCAATTCGAGACAGAATGCAAACAAACAACTGCAGGGGTAAAGAAGTGAATTCAGTGAGATGAACCCAGAGAGACGTTCCTTTGAATGCTGAAAAAGGCGCAGATGTTGAACAGCTAACAAACACTCTAGAAGACTTAATGAAACACTAGAAAAGACCTCACGAAGAGGGAGTGAAGCCACGAACAGAAATTTTTGGAAAACTACAATTTGTGGCCGACTCGTCGTAAAACTTTATCGAAAGACCAAGATCGATGACAAACGTTCCCTCAAAGCATCATATATAGATGATATCCAAACATTACTCGGTTAAGAAAGGCGATCCCAATCGGACGGAGCTTATGGAAGCAAGGTTCTGAAGAGACGTTCAATACAATATGACTGTAGTTTTTAAGTTTAGAACCATTGAAGGGAGCACAGGAAGTAAAGTGAGATCAATGTTTTTCAGATTACTAAATTTTGTTTATCCACGCTGAGAAAATATTAAAGCTACTACGGTAAGTAGTGGTCTGTGCTTATACGAAAGAAAAGTCTTATGCTAAGATAATGTTTCTACTTGTTGATATTGCTTAAAACGTATCGATTAAAATGAATTAAATACGAGTGATGAAGTTAAGTAATATCAACTTGTTAAAATCAGTAAAGATAGACATTTACGTAGTTGTAAGGTCCCATATAAACGGCCCCCCCTCCCCCCACCATCCCTGTCTCTGTCTCTGTCTTCAAGAGGCAGTGTGAATTTTAAGGAAGAAATATTGCCCCCATAGGGATCATTCCAGCTGGAACTAAGATGTTCTTCAGATTTCTGAAAACCTTTCAAAATGATATTTTTGCCTTCGAGAATGACTTCGTAGGTTTGTGTTCAGTTTGATGAAATCGCAAGATAAATCTAAATACTGATAAAAACTGTTACTTATATCTGGAAAATATTTCATTTGCAACGTTTTGAATAAGAATTTTCTGTTTGGGAGAATTCAACGTCTATTCTAAAAGTCCTCTTGCATGTATTTTGTAGGAAGGGGATTTTGCATCAACAATGAAATAAAATTATGACAATCCACTGAATGTATTTTGCTGGAGATTCAATAGAGCAACAGTCCGTGATAATCCAAAGCTTATAGTCATTTTTATTTTGCTGAAGGAGCCTTTTGAAAATAATGATTTATAGACTCACACTAATACACCCGAATGCAAACGTCATGTTAAAGATGAAACACTTTGCCCAAGTGGAACACACAAAGTAAACAGTGCAACTGTCAGTTGAACTGAATATAGAATTTAGGCCAAAGGCCATGCACTCGGACCTATGAGGTCATTCAGCGCTGTTCGGAAATTGACAATAAAAAAGGTTGATAGGTATAACAGGAAGAAAACCTCGCAGTTGTGCCATAAATCTCCACACCCATGAAAGCTTAACAAAGGACGCGATATTCCCAACTGTTTATTAAACCGTTTGTTGACATACCAAGCATAATGCTTGATGCAGCAGCATCTAAGTTTCTCATTACTTCGCTAAGTGTGTCACTTTGATACCATCTTACTTCCGATATTGACAACTCTTTCATTTGGAACGCTGAATTGTTAAGAGTTGAGGATTAACATTAAACTTTTGAGAGGTGTTATTGTAGAAGAGTGAATAACAACCATCAGAGAGAAGAAGAGAGGAGCTGTTATCTCTGACATCGCTTCAAGTCCAGATCTAATAAAGAGAAGAGATATTCTGCATTTTTACCTCTCGACCTCCACCACGGCACAACACTAGCGTAATTCTTTTCGCTGCTTAATTTCCAAACGCTATTCCAGCAGGAACAGTGATTCAGCCATGATCAGTAACGTGACAAAGAATAGACTTTGATTGGCTAATGCGAATACTCGTAAACGAATGATGCTGACACCAGAATAAGCTACTATAAGCTTGAAACCTTACGCTGTGAAACTCTATCATCACAAAAAAATAAATTAAAAAAATATGAAATACTGAAAAATAATAAAATTACAAAATCCACGTTATGAAAGACAAATCACTTTACCAACGTAGATATGTAAAAATTCCTCGCAGAGGACGAAATGAAAAGACTGAGTGTTAAAAGGAAATGGTAAGGAAGAATGTGAGCAAGAATTCCTCCCAGAGAAAAGATTTGGTCACCAAAGCTATGCAGAGGAGGAGGAGGGAGGGAGGGAGAGAAATCTCGCGAGAGCATCCGCCTTGCATCTTGACTAAGCATCCCGGCAAAGTCTCTTAATCCAAGTGATTGGACGAGATCCCTCTTGCGGGCTTCAGCGCCCATTTGGACTTCAGTGTCCAAATGATGCTAATGTCGCTGCGAGGGAAAAAAATAAATAAAAAATAAATGTCCGTCTTGATTTTGTGCAAAAATGGAATATTAGTCGACATGCGTTTTCTAACTGTACTATTAAGCTCGTCGGTATTTAAGGAGGCGTTTTTTTATGTATTTATGTTTTTTTTTTTTATGAATTTTTTGACTGAAAATGGTTATATCCTTTGTTCCCTGAATGCCCAGCTCCTCATCACAAAAAGGCGACACTTCCGTTTGCAGAGGGAAAGCACTGATGAATGTTTCCATGGGATGCTAAAGAACTCTATGTAACTTGACTTTTGTAACATTTTGTATTATGCTGGAAATGAAATTAGAAAAATTAAAGAATACACAAGATGCCGTGAACTCTGTCAGGTGGTTTCACTATTGCGAACATTCCTTCATTATTATTCAGGAGAAGTAACCTCCTAACATAAATAATTGTTCTCCATCTCACTTCCATAAAAAATTTTGAGCCACAAAGACAAGAAAACAAAACGCACATAGAGAGAGAGAGAGAGAGAGAGAGAGAGAGAGAGAGAGAGAGGGGGGGGGGGGGGATGTGGGGACCCTGGTTGCCTTTCACGGAGAAAAGATTTGGGCAGGGACTATGCAGAATGCAGGCAAGAAAATCTCCCGCGAGAATCTGCCTTGCATTTTGACTAAGCATCCAGAGAAAGGCATCACACTCCCAGAAAGGAGATGAAAATCACTCAGGGTATTTGACGTCCACGTGGGAGAAGACTGCATCACTTGCACGTAAAGAAGGTCAGTGCACAGGATACCAGGAATTCTGGTCATATGATGCTCCGGAATTCTGGTCATATGATGCGGTCACATAAGTATGTAGACAGTGACATGTCTGATGTACATATTATTAGCAATATCCACCATCAAACCATGGTCATATAATGCCCCACTACCTTCCCCTAAGCATGTAGATAGCAACTTGTCTTCCATGTACTTTATATTGGCAAATATCCACTATCAAAATGGTCATATGATGCCTCACTACGGTCCTATATGTATGTAAACAGTGAGATGTCTTATATACTTAATATTAGTAAATACCCACTATCAAACCAAGCAAACTATAGCCTCAGTGGAACACTACAGTATGCTACTGCATCAAATGCTGTTACTTGGGAAATTACCATCAAGCACTATGAATACACCAGTCAATCAGTTGTAAAATATGAACCACTAATAACATATTCAGCGAATCGCATTTTAGCATTGTTCAGGGAACGATGCCGATTAAAAATTCAAGTAAGATGGGAGAAAGTAGCTAACTGAAAACCAACCCAAGCAAATAAGAGCGAAAATATACTCCTGAATTCTAATCTATGACAGAGCCTGAAAGTAGGATAATACCCGCTATGCTGGAGCCCTGTACTGCAGAATGTCAATGGACTATATCAGGGACACAGCTTAAAATGTTTTCCCTACTTATTAGGGAGCACGTTACTGAATAGTTAGTTTTACACCGATTGCTCATCAGGAAGAGCTATATTTTGCAAAATCAATAGGTACCTTAAATGTTGGCTGGCAGAGAAATTTGCCCAATTATTAACGTGTGTTGTACAAAGTCAATTACTTACCCTAATAAGTATTGCCCGTCAACAAACGTTTCATTAAAAGGGAAATATACTTCTAATCACATCTAACCTTAGCAACTAGGGTTATTGTCGTCGTGGTTTTCGATTTTACTTGAAAATTCGGATGTTTTGACAGAGAGAGAGAGAGAGAGAGAGAGAGAGAGAGAGAGAGATCCTCCGGAGGAAAGAAAATTAAAAGGTATTCCAGAAATCTGGAATGCATCTCGGCCCTTCAAGAATAATTCCAGGGGAAAAAATACCTTTTCCAGTTAGGGCTTCAAAAGACTCCTGGAAGAGGAGACGAAAGAAAAAGATGCGAGAGAAAAATAAGACGGAGCTGGGGCCAGTGATCAAGACAAAGAGATCCTAAGGAAATTCCATTATATTTTTTATGCTTAATATACTTCAGTCTATCTCTATTACATTCAATATCCTTATATTATATTTTGTTACGCCTTCCTCAGAACTTCGACAAAAGGCTAAATTGACTGTTTTTGAAGGGCAGTAAATTGGATTCACAAGCATACGCACTCGCTGAGAGAGAGAGAAAGAGAGAGAGAGAGAGAGAGAGAGAGAGGCTTGACTTTCGGAGGCGCAGGAAGGCCTGGGAAGAAAGTTGCCATGGAGACGAGAGAGACAAAGCTTTTCAGCGAAAAACACACTATTCTGTTTGAAAGGAGTGTAGGAGTCTGATAAAAATTTAAAATTAATATGAATACCAAAGGTTATTATTATTATAAAGTTAAGATTTACCAGCCCAATGAGTCTAACTATACTCGGTTTTTTCCCATCTGTCCACCCGCCTGCAGTGCTCGCGCGTGGTAACACTGCGTCCCAGGCTTTAAATAGTTAAATAGTTACGCTATATGTAAGATTTAGTTAAATGAAACGATATCTGGGTGTACATTTGCAACTGGAAAGTGTTTTAATAATTTACTGTATGCAAATGTACACCCAGATATCTTTTCATTTACATAAAACTTACACATAGCGTAACTATTTAAATCCCAGGACGCAGTGTTACCATTCGCGAGCACCACAGCCGGGTGGACAGATGGAAAAAGCCGAGTATAGACTTACAGAACTGGCCCGAAAACATTCGGGAGGAAATTATTTAAAAAAATACGCACATAAAATGCATGTCTACAAAGTGAAATGGGATGGAATGGTAGTTAATGAATTACAGTAAATTAATGATAAATGAGGATGATTGTTAAGTGATAGGTGAGGTTGCAATTAAAAATATGAATTGAACTTATAAAGGACTGAAATGGATAAAAATACGAATATCGGCTATTTTAGTAGGGTATAAATGTTAAACTTTATTAATCAAATTAGTCTTTTTTAAAAATATTAATACTCTATATAAAGTAAAATTATCTGACTGATAGCATTTCTGTTAATGATTTATTGCCTAAATATAAATTTATGTCTATTAAAAATTAGGCAATCACATAAAATGTGCTTGACTGTAAAATCGTATTGCAGACATTGTAATGAGGGATGTTCCCTTGTGGAGTCATCATTAAATACTCGTGGGTTAGTCTTATATGGCCTATTTGTAATCTTGTTAATATTACTTCAGCTCGTTTTTCCTTTTGGACTGATGTACTCCAAAAGTTTACATTCTGCTTGATGCACTTTAATCTATTGGTGTCTGCTTCACTATTCCACAGATTTTGCCATTTTGTTTTTATGCACTGCTTCACTGAGTTTATATAATCTGTAGCAGGCAATTTATTGTCAAAAATTGGTGAATTTATCTCAGACTTGGCATTTTCATTTGCCTTTTCATTACCTTGGATTCCAAAATGGGCAGGAATTCAGCAGATTTCAATGTTAACCCCACGTGAATATAATTTATTTATGATTTGTTTCATTTTCTTTACTAAAGGGTTCTTATGTGTGTAACTTTTGAGAGATTCAATTTCGCTTCTCGAGTCAGAATAGATTACAAATTTGATATTCAGTTTATTATTTGACAATTTTATCTGATTGATTGCCAATACAATTGCCGTTACTTCAGCAGTAAAGACAGTTGCTTCAATTGGTAACGAATTCCGACTTATACTGCACGATGACACTGCAGCACAACCAACTCCCACAGAAGATTTGGATCCATCAGTGTCTATTGCTTTATGTGGGCCTTTACTTCGAATGCGTTCTAATGCATACTGTTTATAGCGATCTGAAGTATAATCCTGTTTTTTTTGACAAATGATATAGGTTAGGAAACGATAAGACAAATAAATGGTTCAAATGAACATGAATGAGACATTTAATTTTTCGAAGGATTATGTACTACGTAATTCGGAAGACAGTATGAATATGAGTAGGAACAACACATGAAGTATTTCATCAATATAGGGACTCCACAATATTTAGAATATATATATATATAATAACATACTATACATATATACATATATATATATATATATATATATGATAATAGTATATATATATACATTATAGACATCCTAGTACATATTACTATATACATATATACATATATATATATATATATATATATATATATACACACATATATATATATATATTATAGATATATATAATATATACACTATATATATATATATATATATATATATATATATATATTACACACTATATATATAGATATATACATAATATATATATATATATATATATATATATATATATATATATATATATATGATTATCTTATTACATGCGGCAAATATATTCAGTTTTGTTGATTAAGTCTGTTGTCGATGCATTATCAGTCAGTGGAGGACGGACCTATTGAATGAAAAATTCACGGCAACTGCAAAAAAGTGTCCACAGCAAATATTGTAAGATGATCTACCTGAAGAAAAATTAAGTGTCAATTAGTAATCTATTCGAATCGTTAATAAAATCGAGTTGATTTTATAATGATGGACATCTTAACTCTCATATGAAGTGATGGGGCAAGAGCTATTAATTAACACTGTGCAACGTAGCGATTCAAGAAGCTAACAAAAAGGAAAGCTGAAGAAAAAAATGATGATTGGAAGGAGAAAATTTAATAGCGTGT
>NC_087212.1:56667982-56672982 GCF_015104395.2 Macrobrachium nipponense | reverse complement strand
GGTTCTGTATTTCCATCTATTCGATTCAGATTAAATTTTCCTATCTTCTATTATTGCCTTTCTATTTCTCTCTCCCTCTTTCTGAAGCCCCTCTCGACTCTTCCACTACTTGGAGAACGCGGCTTTTGCCAGCGCTCTTATTGTTCTTGTCCTTTCTGTAACCTTCGCCTTCGATTTTCCCCGCTTTCAGTTTCCTTCATGCAAGGAGAATTCGTCATTACTTCATTTCACAATTGCTTTAAAATGGAAAGTCAACCTGATTATAACATCTACTTATAATAAATAAACGTACAATTGTCGTAGTCTTTTTAATATATATTCTCAGTCTCAATTGGGTACATAGAAACAAATATGTTTTATTTAAAAAGACATGTTATGCTTGATTTGAATAACCAATTGTTGATCTTTTCAAAAAGCTTAGTTTGCTGTCTTACACAAGTTCATTGGTATTCACGCATCATTTTTATGCATGAACTCAATACGAATTTTTATCACATCACCGTGATTCATATACATGCATTAAGCTGCAAATGTCCTTTAAAATATCCAATTTGCTCTACCTCAGAATTAATATATTTCCATATATGTTAACCGAAGGGGAATTCTTTAGTTGATAATAATTTCGTCCTCTCGTGGGTTCGAACCAGCGCGCAGCGGACAGAGGAAAAGTCAGGACTTCGGTGATCTATCGACTCGGCCAACAAGTTCCTTATGGAAAAAATATGGTCATTAATCCTTTTCAGATTCCGATGATATAGAAGCAAATAATCGATTTCCTAACCCTTGATATTTACCCTGGGGTTTTTTGGAAGCTCCGAAGTTGGGACACAAACTGCCAGAGGGCGCGGTATTCTAGAGAAGGGCCCTCTTCTGGTGATTACCAGAAGATGCTGAAAGCCACCTGCTGCAGAATGAATCTCTTCCGAGCTCAGCTGAGGAATCCAGAGACCTAGGCTTGACCTAGGGACCCCTTCTCCAAGGTGTCCCGTAATAGCCATAGAGAAACTCAAGGGATGGAAAATCAGTGACGTACTCCTACCTGAATGAGTTCCAGAAGGGTTACCTTTAACAATTACCATCAGAGGGCTTGTTGGTTTAGATAAAGCTGGCTTATGCCAGCGCAGGCCCTCACCCTAAATTGGCCCATAAATGTGGAAAGGCGTGGAAGACTGGGAAGCCAGTGTGATGCTGTGGACTCTCCAGTAAGCAAAGATATACAAACAAGCTTCTACAGAACAGACGACCTTAATGATAAAAGAAAAAGCAAAGCCCAGAGAATCGCTGGATAGAATACAGAAGAACGTAGTAGAAACTGAAAACAAATAATTACCAGGAAAATAAATAACCTCTGCTCATAAAATACCGGACACATTCAAGGCATAGGAAGATAGTACTGCAAGAGAGAATTACGCACCACCATTTAAAGCATAACTAAAGCAACACTGTAGGAGGGACTTTTTCATCTTGACCTTTACTTCACGTTAATATATATGGAAAAAAATAATAATGGGCATTTATACTTCGAGTTACGTTACTAGAATATGAATGCGTATAGTCAACATGACAACTAGCATGCACTAAACCAAGAAACAGTACACTATGAAATGGAGTGCATGTTTCCCAATGAAATCTGTAAAATAAGGATGACCGAAAGATCTCCAATCAGTAGTTAAACTTATGATCACTAATGAAAGGTTTTTTATCATTAACATTTTAGTTGGAGAAAAAATGGCAACTATAGTGCAATGATCGCTTCTGTCTACCACAAACAGTCACATTCATATCTCTTTTAATGTTAATCTTCATCAAAAAAATTTACTGAATATGAACTCAGTAGACTATAGAAACCAGTCTTGCCCTTGTTTTAAACATACACACACACACACACACACACACAACAGAGGTCATCCTTAGACTTAATATTCAGATACTTTTCAGAAACATCAGCCAGTATTGACCCTACAAGGTTTAGTTTTTTATGATGCTTATTCAATCACAATTAATTCTAGAATTCAACTTTCATAGAATCGATGTGGTTGGGACGGCAACATAGTTTTTCATTCAAACCAACCTACAGATGGACAAAACCGCTATAAGCTGGAGGAGTAATCACAACCAGCCAAGTAGCAGTCTACCTAACATGCAAAGAAAAGGGAAATCATATATTGTAGCCCATGAAGCTACCAATGGTTATCTGCCCGAGTCCTACCACATTGCACAAATCTGGGGTGTTTAAAGATGCACGATGGCCTTTACTACTTCGTTGCAGGTTCTCATCTATTCTAAAATTTTTAGGAATTGACGGCATTGTTATCAGGATAATGATATATCTTCTGCAAACCTAAAGTTTCGCATATGTCGAGCGAGTGAGGTTTCACCGACTGTATACACACACACACACACACTACATTATATATATCATATATTATATATATATATATATATATATATATATATAATATATATAAGTGAATCACGAAAATTTGGACGTGATGAAAATACATATAAATAAGGTAACAGCCACGAAAGAAATGAAGCTAAGGAGTATTGCGAGGCCTTTCAACTCAATGCCCTCTACTTAGCAGACTGCTAAGTAAAGGACGTTGAGTCTAAAGGCCTCGCAGTATTCCTTCGTTTCGGATTCCTTCATGGCTTTTGCCTTTTACATATATTTGATGTATGTATATATATATATATATATATATATATATATATATATATATATATATATATATATATATAGATACATACATACATATATATAATCTAGGTGGTCTTTCGCGGATTGCTTTTTCATCTATTATTTGTGCCGAAAACGATTACGTATTTTATACTCGATATGTTCTTGATATCATTTGCCTGTGGCAAATATTACCACGCTGAGTAGTACGGTTATGGATAACATAATCGTATCGTCTGTGTGTATGTGTGCGCGCGCGTATGCTTACGTCTGATTAACCCATATGGATAGATTGCATTTGGTACCACCTGGGGCAGGTAGTTCGGTATTGCAAGATGGAGTAACGTAATAGGTTCTCTTTAGTTTGTTCCTAGTCTCCCGCTTGCCTTTGCTGGTTTTCTCCGAGCGAGTTTTAACGTGAGATCCGCAACTACTATGAGATTCAGGGCCTCTGTAACACGGTTTTTTGGCCTTTGCTCCTTATCAAAGCATCGGATGTAGCTGAAAGTTGACATATGTATATTTTACAACCACACACAAATTTTGTCAGCATTATCAACAACCTAAACCCGATAGTTTTAATTTTTATAGAGTAAAAATGATCTAGCCTACGCCATGGCCAATGATTACGAGCTAAGAGTCGAAAAACATTCATTACGTAAGCAAGGTAAACATCGCTTTACGAAATGTTGCCCCGCCCATCCGCCAGACAGAAACTTCATTCACCTTGTTCTATCGGCTCTGAAACCCAATAGCCAGTCAAGAATGGCTAACAGGATTTGGAATTTTCCCCGTGGTTGCAAAACTGCATTTGTCTTACGACTTGTAACTTTATACAGTCAAGAGAATGCCCGTGGCCATACTTACTATAGCCTGAATAGGTAATTATTCAGTTTATAGTTTAAATCCAATGTTTATGGTCTGATTTGTATTTAGCGTAACGTGATTATGTGATTATAATACTTGTAATGACATTCAGGATTTTGAACATTTCCATTAACTATTCACTATGCCATCAAGAGAGAGAAAGAGAGAGATTGTATGTAATCAGCCTTTATATAACTATTTTTTTAAAATAAGATTTTTATCCAAAGTAAATACAAGCTTATATGTGCTAAAATCTCCAGCAGACCAACAGATCCGATATTTTTTTCTTCTTCTTCTTTAGGCCGTACGACGTGTTGGATATAGAGACTTTATGAATGGCGGAACGATACATAGATGTGGGTGGGGTGCTAGCGTAGCAATACTACAGTAGTAATAGCAGTAATATACATGAATTAAACGTTTAGGCCAACTGCTGGGATCCTTGAGGATCATTTAGCATTTCTTACAACTGCTCGAGAAATGAGTTTTTATAGCGAGAAGTTAAATTTTCTAATCCAACAATGCCCATGATAGCCTTCAGTGTTATCCTGAATTGTAACGAGGCCAAAGTGGGTGGAGCCTCGTGAAGTCATCATTCTGACGATAATTATTGGTGAAGGTTTAAAGCCAATATACGGTACCGGCTATTTTTTTTTTCAGTAAATAGGTAGATAGCCAATAAATAAAAATTGCTTGACATTGGATATAGCAGTTATCAAATCAAGCTTGTCTACTATGTTTTTTTAAATTACCAACTATTCCCTTCATCTTGTCAATCTGATTGTGACCTATTAAGTAGACTCTAATTTCTTAGGACACTTATTTTGGGAGTTAGACTAATAATCGAAGTGTTTTTGTATTTATTAACATATTTTGTTGGTTTGTTCATTATGACAATTATCAGTTGAGAGGCTTCAGAGTTCATAAAGGTGTACTGCTTTGCTTGTATTTAAATTTGTATGTCATTGTTGCCAGAGGTATAGCCTTCGTTACGTATAGCCAATCATCCATCGAGAAAGAGGGAAGAAATGCCGTCATAAGTTACGTAACGAGTGAGTTCGAAACCTTTTCTCTGAGTAAGTTGGCCCGTCTTCAAAAAAAGTAACTTTTACATTATAAGTACAAAATTTATTCAACCTACGTAATGCAGAATATAGTCAAAATTTATGTGTAGATATAATATGTATTCCTGAATAAGCGTGATATTTATGAAATGCATAGATAAAAAGTTATTGCATAGATAAAAAGTTATTGCGAAAAAACCGTGTTACAGAGGCCCTGAATCTCATAGTAGTTCGTCTTTGCTGCTTCCTTAATATTATCAGCAGTGAAGTAATCTACCCAAAGCACACTTCTTTCTTGAGCACACGGAGTTATAATCCATTATTGTTAAAAAATCGCCAGTCGGCTGCTGAATGCTGTAAATGTTCCCAGTCTCGGCCTGCGACACCGT
>NC_087212.1:56627982-56662982 GCF_015104395.2 Macrobrachium nipponense | reverse complement strand
AGATTATGAACGGAGATACAGTAAAAGGAATGAAAGTAGTTGCAGCTAGGGGCCGATGGGACGCCACAAAGAACCTTAAGTAATGCCTACATTGCACCGAATGAGGTGCACTGACGGCACTACCCTCCTACGGGGCAGGTGATTATCTTGGATAATTATTTCTTGAGGGTCATTATTTTTATGATTTAGGTTTTTTTTCTTTTTTTACTGTAATCCCCAACGGGCTTGTACTCTAAACACGCCACCAAGGTCGATACATTCCGGGTTGCATTTTCCCGAGGTGTAACCAAGAACTTTCCCTGAAAAGAGAGCGACGCCATATCTCAAAAACTAACCATAGAATTTTCTGGAAAATAATCCAGTCATGTTTCCCACACCCAAATTGCTAACGAATTAACTACCCTAAACTGGGGGCATGCAGAAAAAAAAAAAAACTGAAGCTGGTGCAATACTAGCACACATCCCAAGAATTTGCTGCATATCCGAGTTTGATATTGTTCGAATTATTGTAATTCAACTGGTGGAGTATGAAGTACGTAATGTGATGTAATTGAAGCAACACAAGAGTCATTGTAACAGGTAATACTTAGGTTGTTGGGCTTACGAGGTTTTGCCTATTTTGTGCACGTGGGGGATACACGAGTGTGATAGTTACCATTTCAGTATCTTACTGTCCTTTAACATTCTGGGTGAAAATGGCGTGCATATAACGTCACTGAAATCCTGATATCTCTGTCCGCTGGGCGGTGGTTCGAACCCACGAGAGGACGAAATTATTATCAACTAAAAAATTCCCCTTCGGTTTACATATATAAAAATATATTAATTCCGAGGTAAAGCGAATTCGATATTGAAGGATATTTGTAGCTCGAAGAATTTATATGAATCACGGAGATGTGATAAGTATTCACGTATATATATATATATATATATATATATATATATATATATATATATATATATATATATACATACTATATATTAGATGTGTGTGTGTGTATGTAATAAGCTCTTTATATTCATTTAATGTTTCATTTTCCTCACTGGGACAAACTCTTCTGGGGCGTAATCTTCTTCAGTACTTCCCAAACAACTTAGAGAATGCTGGCTGTAGCGTAGCATCCGCAAAGCCTCTGCAACGTTTTGCATGACTAAATGCGACGGAACGTTGCAACGTCGCTAATCACGTTGTTTTCTGCTGTAACTATGCAATGACCAAGGTAAATTATGCACTTCAACGCTTTCTTGATAACTTAGGCCATTAGCAGAGGCGCTCGTCAGACTTCGAATGAAGATGCTTTAAAGGGTTTAAAGTATTCGCCCAAAACATCATAGTTTATTTATGTTTTTCCCTGACTACAGTTTCAAAACTAATTAAGGTAATAAATATTGGAACGTGCCATGATTTGATTGTTGCGCTACGAGTAATAAATTCGTAATGGAGCCCCTCACCCCCACCAACCGGCACCTCCCCCGAAAAACCGTAAATTTCATATTAAACCATATGAAATAGGTATGAAGAACAAAAAAGATGCATTATGTTCCCAGGTCTGTTTATATACAAACACTATATATATATATATATATATATATTATAGATATATATATATATATATAGATATATGGATAAATTTATGATATCTATCATATATATATAATAGATATAAATTTATATATCTATATATATATATATATATATATATATATATAGTATATAGATATATATAGATATATATATATATATATATATTATATATATAATATATATGATATATATATATATATAGAATTGTATATAAAATATATATATATATATATATATATATAGATATATATATATAGATATATATATATATATATATATATATATATGTTATATATATATAAATTATGTATATAATATATATATATATATATTATATACTATATATATATATATATATGTAGATATATATATATATATATATATGATATGTATATATATAAATATATATATATGTGACTCAAAAGTAAACTAGATGATAAGCATAACCAATATCCATATACCTTCATAAATGCTTCATTATTTAACAATTAGAGTATTTATGGAGACAATGCATCTCAATCTAGAATATAATAAAGTCATAATCTAGCAAAGTGTAATACCTGAAGGATAGAACATTGCAAAATCTGAGAAAAAATTCCACAATAAGAACTACAGTGGAAAGTGAAATAGTTCACAGAGCCCTGTGAATAAGAGGAGCTATAGTAGATTCACATCAACCGTTGATGTGATGTCTAGGCCAGTCCCTTACGACGCTTCTGATTGGCGTCACTGGGCTGGAAACTCTAGTCTCTCTCTCGAGAGTTCACATAGGCAGGATGTACGTTCCACCTCTCCTGAGGGATACGCCTTTCAAAACTATCCTTCAGGAGAGGGGGAACATACATCCTACCTATGTGAACTCTCTCGATAGACAGAGTTTCCAGCCCTGTGACTGGCTTATCAACAGCCAATCAGGAGCGTCGTAAGGGACGGGCCTATGCATCACATGCGGCTGATGTGAATCTACTATAGGCAATATCGGCGAACTTAAAACCTGCAAAAATACCTAGAGAAGGAACGTTCGGAGACTGCCTCCTAAACCACTCGACAAAAGTTCCCTTATCCACATCTTGATGTCTCCAAAAATCTAGGCACTTGTTGCCAGTTGCAGCTTGCAAGCCCCACCTTTGGTGAAATTTTCGTATGCATTAGAATATATAGAATTTATACCCAAGGCAAAGCCCTGGGACCTATGAGGTCATTCAGTGCTGAAATGGAAATTGAGAGTAAACAGGTTTGAAAGGCGTAACAGGAGCAAAAGTTCGCAGTTGTGCTGTGAATCAATCGTTAAGAGAGGCTGGATAGTTAAGATTGACGAAAGAGAATATGAACGGAGGTACAGTAATAAGAATGAAAGGGGTTGCAGTTACGGGTCGAAAGGACGCTGCAAAGAACCTTTTTAAAAGGTGGGTACACACGTGCGAACCGAACCTTGTATTGTACCCGATTCTTGTAACAAAAACGCAAGTGTGGACGGTTCCTCGAACCCGAACCCCGAACTCGCGAGGTTCGAGGCTCGGTTCGCCCTCCGTCCCGCCAATTGTCGGTTTTTGGGCTCCGAATCAAAGGGAGGTCTCTTTGAACGTTACGCCATGTGTGGACGGGACCTGTATGACACGCGTCACAACAGAGGTTGCTGACTTGTTAACGCCGACTATGAACAAGACCGTCCATAGTAGGAGTCCCTTGTTTTGGTCAGTCAGTACGTATGTCTACCATGGCTGATTGAAGTGACGAAGAGGTCATTCAAAATTTATTAGCTATTGCGAAGAAAAGACTTTACTGTGGCCAGAAACTTCTTGGAATCTCATGTCAGCGAGTCATTCCCGACCACTGTATTCTACCCTTCTAGTATATAACCTTGATTGCCACCATCTTCTTTTATTTCGGTAAACAACCCGGACAGAGACAGACTGGTGATCGCAGTGGATTGAAATGAAGTTACGTGCTTAACGTGGTTCGTCCTCTACATTTTGACACCTTGTAACCGTATATGCGTAACTCAGTTACACATACAAGGTTCGGCTCTCACGTGTGTACCCACCTTAGCTAAGTAAAGCCTCCAGTGCGCTAAGTTAAGTATATCTTAGTTTTACCAGACCACTGAGCTGATTAACAGCTCTCCTAGGGCTGCACTGACGACACTTCCCTCCTACGGGGGAAGTCTTAGTAAGAATCGAGACAGTTTATGTAATCCTGCGAACCAATATAGCGAGTTCGATCTTGAACGTCAGTAGCAACCGTGAAACTTTACACTTTTGGTAACGAACATTAGGCCTATTCAATTTTTGGTTGGCTTAGTCCCTGACACGTCTAGACTAGCTGCCCATGTTATGGAAAAGTATTCAACATACTATTAATATGCATTCTTGCATATGCATTATACAATAATACATACTTATAGCTGTTGATATATTATTCAAAAGACTGACAATTTAGATAATGATTGTGCATACACCATGAGGATGCATTACGCAGGTTCAATTTTATACCCTATAAAAACACATCAGTCTGATTGTAAGTCCAAAGTCTCATTGCTAGAAATTTTTAGCATTCGCAAACAGCAGTTGAAAAGCGTATGTATTACATGTCATTGATTTATTAGAGGGAAAGATAAATCCCGAGATATATACGAAAAGGTTTACCAATTTCATTATTATTATTATTATTATTATTATTATTATTATTATTATTATTATTATTATTATAAGAATACTAACGAAACGGAAGCTGAGGGACCAGACTCCAGAATTACTGTATTTTAGACGTTCCTCTAGAATGCGTTCATTATTCGAAGATCATCAGTGCTATAAAATAATACATTACACATTACATTTCAAAACATAGAGATATGAAAATACGTGTGCATTATATTATATTAATGATAATATACAGTCATGGCATATATAGTTATACATAAAGCAATACGCATTTCCAGATAAAAATTTTACTTATTTTTCCCTCTTAATCTATCACCAACGCCTCAACCACGTCCCCAAAAATTGACTAACGTTTATTTTGTGCATCAGTTAATTTATTAAACTTTTGTTTGTTTTCCGTTTATCTTGAAATTGTAAACGCACCATTTGCATTTATTCAGTATCATCCGTTATCTTTACCCTAAGCGTTTACATCACGAACAGAAAATGTCACTGCGATGCATAACGAACAATCTGAAAAAAGAAAAGAAAAAAAGTTTCCTGATTACAATCCATCTAACAGCAACGCTTTCCTTCCGTTGTCTCTTGAATCAACCGTCCCTTTCTTTTTCGCTCAAGAAATCACTCGAGGGAATCCGGCAAAGTGTATGATCTATAGATAAATAACCGAAAAGATATGGATATTTCCTCTCGGAGGGAAAGCCTTATTAAACTCTTGGAAAGACACATGCCGAAGATGAGAGGGAGCCCCGATATTCACGCTCATTTTCTATCACTTTCGGTTCAACATGACTGGTGATGGCGCTTGGAACTATGTCACTTTGAATGATGCTTACTGAAAACCAGTTATAAATTCTGGAGTTTATTTCTTTGTGTCTCAGACCACGAAGTTTATATTCTTTATGGTGTTGAAAAACTCCAAATTTACAATCTCTCTCTCTCTCTCTCTCTCTCTCTCTCTCTCTCTCTCTCTCTCTCTCTCTCTCTCTCTCTCTCTCTCCCCCATTCGCTCTCTCCCTCCGAGAAATATATGACCCGTACAAATCTTTAAAATGTCAATATCCCAGATACGAGACTTGTAAAGGATGGTTACCTTGTGCCCTTGAGATAAAAATCAGTCCCATTCTCTCTCTCTGAATTTTAGCCACTAAAGAAATACGGAAATCGTACATTTTTTGAAGGCTACATTGACCACAGCCGTTGCGACGCTGCTTCACAAAAATTAATCATGGTGATATGTGGAATAACTTACAATTTATGCTTAACACCGACTCATCGAAAATCGCCAGTAGCCTGTATTCATCCATTCAGAAACAAGCACCACATCAATAGGCTACTGTTTCTTCGCCAAATGCCCAAAACGTACACTGCCGTATGTAATCTCAGTCAAGTCGGCACAGGCCTGGTAATTTTAAGAGATGGCTATGCTGCTTAGCCCAACGACTTTTACTTAGCTGAGACTAGGGCCGATAATATATTTCAAATGAAGACAAAGGGTCGATTTGACGGGGGTTATTATTATTTTTTTTTTCTTGTAAAATATATTTTGAAGGATGTAAGGATGACGAAACTGTGCTCATTATACAAATGTTGAAGTAACCACGTAGTACATTCGAAACCGATTTTCAAATAAATGGCAACCTTTACGAGACACGCGGTTCTGGCTTTTTGTTTAGAAAATTAAAATTTCAGTCGAGGCTGCAAACAAGCCTCCTGAACTGATGTGTGGTGATGACACTGAACGTCAATAAAATAACTAACAAAGGATAACCTGTCTGCATTGTTCATAATTAGAAAATATGAATAGAAAGAATGAAAAACTTGGAGAAACGCCAGAATTCATGTAAAGGGTTGGCATGGGAAAAAAAGGGACCAGTTTCTCTCTCTCTCTCTCGTTATACTTCCTTTTGGTTTGGCCAAGCTAAGAGAACGGGGAAAAAAATGTCTCTTCTGTTCCTGCCGCTTCTGTTGTTAGATTTAGCTGCCCTCTCGTGAGCACGGATTCCTGTTTTTTCAGTGCATCCAGCGAAGGTAAAAAATTATGTTAGTATACAAGGAGCTAAATAAAAGCGCCATTAGCCACATTACTCGCCTGTGACACCTAGATGCACCTACATGCATTTGATTATGATTTTCCGATTTATACTTTTCAGTCAAATTGGGACTTTTATTGAGGCACCAAGTTGAATCTGTACGGCTTGAGTAGGATTCAATAGTACTAAAACAGGTTGTAGCCCAATTTTTCTGAAGGTAATATTATAAATGAAGTAAAACTCTGGACATCTCTTGAATACCCCCATCCTGAAAAGGGCTTGAACAGACTTGAATCTACACAAAGACGGTTTCAATTGGGCTTAGTCATTTCTAGCACAGTTCTGGAGATGACATTCCAATCACTCTCACCATTTTTTCACTTTGTCCATTTTATCTCATCCTTGGAAGAAATTTGAATCCCCTTAAACCTTGGATGCCCGGTGTCAATTTTGGTTAAAATGGATCTGGTAGTTCTGGAGAAGTTTACGCCGGACAAACTTTGATCAGAAAAGCTCAGGTGAGCCAACATAATTACATAAAACTGAGGAGGAGAGGAAGCTAGAACCAGATAATTTGGGGTTAACAATGAGACAGGTATTAGTGCGTTGTTATGCTATTGATGGTATTTGCGTGACGAGTTTGCTAATAAGCAGCTACAGCATGGAAACGTTCTGCACAGGGTTTCATCCTCGATTTGGAAGTAGAAACGAAAAGTAACAGTGGCCGTTGTCTACTCGTAGTTTTCCCTGTGAAGTCAATCTCGCTTATATAAAAAATATCAAAAGTATGAATATACATAAATGTACATAAATACAGAAATGAGGGAATTCGAAGCACACACACTCACAGTGAGAGAGAGAGAGAGAGAGAGAGAGAGAGAGAGAGAGAATCAAGTCTAGAAAGTGAAACAGGACAACCCAAAAAAAAACGGGTAACTTTAGGAAGAAAGAACTAGAGAGATTTGTAGGATTTCCGTTTGATCCCAAATTAGGGAGGGTGAGGAAAGGCGAGAAAAATCACCGGACCAAGTTGGGTATTAGGACAAGGACCATTCTTTGTCGGTGGGTTAGGGCGTGTCTTTTACCCCGTGTCGCTTTGGGTGCTCTTTTACTCTTTTTCTTTTACCGAAGTTAGCCGGAGTTCAAATAGAACCGATAGATTTTCTTTTTTTTTCTGTAGAGATGGAACTAAATAGGATAATCCATTGCCGCTCTGGGGAAATGTTTAGAGAGAGAGAGAGAGGACTGGATAAAGTGTAAGGGTAAAAGCAAGGATAGTATAAGTTTTTTTTTTATCAAAACGTCATTATTGTAAAGTTCTTACTGATGGAGTCCTCACATGCGTTTAGTAAGCAACTGATTATGCCACAAAAATTAACTAAAAATATCAACACGACTTTATAACAGCAAACTGTTTCCGTGTTATGTAGTTGGAAAATTAATAAAGAAATGACTTCATTTCGCAGTCTCTGAGGGAAGCGAGTCGTCCTTTGTGCAGAGTTCCTTTTATGACAGATGTTAACAAAGAGAAGAAAGAAAAAAGCTCGTGGCTCTCTCTCTCTCTCTCTCTCTCTCTCTCTCTCTCTCGCAAGTAGTGGCAGCGCGTTCATCAGCTCATAAAGATCAACTTTTTCTTTCCAAACCTGTCGATGTGGCAAGATATTAACGGGTCTCCTTAAATTCATTATGCCTCTGTTGAGTGCAGTGAATTACGTACCAGGTTGTTAATCGATTGTTGTGAGTTGCAGCTGTGGTGGCAAGAGTTAGGAGAGAGAGGGAATATACTTGTGTGTTCATTACTCTAGCAAAATGTTTAGTATCAAAACGAGAAGGCCTCGACGAGGTACTCCACACCCCACAGGAGTGGAAACATTCATTAAGAGCCCCGTAAGTCAGTCTCTCTCTCTCTCTCTCTCTCTCTCTCTCTCTCTCTCTTCTCTTTGATCAATCAAAATTAAATGCAGAAAAAGAGAAAGTACGGCTATAAATCTCTATGAAAATCTCCTCTGTGGAAACTTACACCTCCCTAGGCGGTGTGTGGTTTGAGGAGGGGCGAACAATATAATCCTTTGTTCAGGAGTTCGTCAGAGTTTTTGTTGGTTGCTTTTTCTCAAGGCAGGTGAGAGGTTTGAGGGTAAAGGGTAAACGGGGCAGCACCAATCAATATCTGCGGAACAAATAAGACAAGCTGCTGGGGCAGAAAATGACGCGGCACCAGGAAAAAGGGAGACAATTCGCCTTTATTTACCTGGGGATGACGAAAATGTACCTTAAGATGATATCCTGAAAGGGCTCCAAGTAATTTCCTGGACATCCTAAGTCATTCCCGCTTGATTAATCTAAGCTCGATGAAGGAAGTTTTCGTTGTGTGACGTTTCCCCGCTTTTCCCGAAAAGTTTGTTAGGCCTATCCGTGCTTTGTGGGGGCGGCTGGATTTTTCAGGGAATGTCATTCTTCGCGTTTATTGCATCCCTGACCTGTCTCTACAACGGACAAATTTGATATCACTCAAACAGAAATTTATGAAAAGGGATCAATTGTATCAAGATTTTAAGAATATTGGGTTTTTGGCGATAAAATTCGTTTTTAGCTCTATCATTTTTCAATTTATCAATCTCAATCACATGCGACTTCATTGGAAACGAAAAGTTGGTTTCGATTGAAATGGAGAATTCATTAAGTTTGACACATCGATTTTAACGGCCACATCAGCAAACAACAAATACAAGAGGACTAAATAAAGGAGAATATTTCCGAAATGTCTTCAAAATCAATTTGAAAGCGCAAAAATGCTTGAATGTTTTAGATTTCTTTTATCTGTTCAACCCCATCTCGTATCTCTCTCTCCCTCCCGCCTCTCTCTCTCTCTCTCTCTCTCTCTCTCTCTCTCTCTCTCTCTCTCTCTCTCTCTCTCTCTCTCTCCCCGAAGCTGAAATTTAACCTCAGTTCACGAAAGATATAACTGAAAGGAAACAGGAATCCCTGAAAATTATTTTTTCCCCACAATATTCCAAACCACACTTACCATTTTGGAGTTCACAGTCAGCAGTTTGTGGTCCGAAAGAGAGGAACGTCGAACAATTCCCAAATCTAGGTTTTTCCATCTCTCTCTCTCTCTCTCTCTCTCTCTCTCTCTCTCTCTCTCTCTCTCTCTCTCTCTCTCTCTCTCTCTTTCTGTATGTATGTATGTATACACGTATATAGTATATATATATATATATATATATATATATATATATATTATATATATATATATTATATATATATATATATATATATATATATATATATATATATATATATATATACATATATATATATAATACCTTTATTTATACATAGCATCACGTTTTATATACTTCGTGATCAAGTTATTCACCTTTATTTATATATATATATATATATATATATATATATATATATATATATATATATATATATAAGTGTATAAACAAAAATTAAACCACAAACGTTTAATATAATACCTAACCCAGCCTCGAAATATGAGCCAAAGGAGGATTTTTACGCAATAAGCGAATGGTGTGGGCACTACCAGAGTCAAAATATACAGGGTCTGCTCACGAGGCGGTACTAAAACCTATCCCCGCCCCTTGTGAAACGTCATCAGTTACAAACGGACCGTATCTTTATGAAACTATATTTACGATAACATTTTCATATAACTATTTTTGCGATGGCGTTTTTTTATATAAATTGTCATGTTAAAAGAGAGAGTTGTCATGTTAAAAGAAATGGACTTTAAGAGAATACAGCAAACCAGTATATAGGTAAGTAAATAAATAAGTAAAAAATAAACATATGAAGAAAGCTGGAGTAGCTATGTGTGTTCAAACTGGTATATTTTGTGCAATAAAACAAGGTTTGGCGACTGAATGAGAGAATGGGTATTAAAAAAATCAAACATGTGACCTCTACAGATTTTATCATCAAGATTTTATGAAAAAGACCACACGATATGGATTAAATGTATAAAAACTAAGGGTTCTTTAAGTATTTCAGTGGAGAAACACGGGAGTGTTACTCTTGTGACGTCACAGCATTAGCTCCGCCCCCACTGCCGAGTTGAGTAGACCCTATATACTTTGAATGGTTATTAGAAAACATCAAGCATGTGACCTCTTTACAGGTTTTATCAGATTTTATAAAAAAAAACCGTGCAATATGGATTAAATGTATAAAAACTAAAGCTTCTTTTAAGTAACTTCATGGAGAAGCATGGGTAGTGTTACTCTTCTGCCGTCACAGTATTAGCTCCGCCCCCACTGCCGAGTTGAGCAGACCCTATTACTTTGTCTCTGGGCACGACTACTACTTTTCGAAAACGCTACCGCTAGCCATCAATAAAGATGTGAGTTGCTACTAACTCTTTCGCACATATGCCCGTCGAATTTAGGTTTTGTACTAAGGGTCGCTATCTACGAATTTTTGTCACGTACACCAGGACCATTTTGTATATTCACAGACATTAAGCTACAAACGCCGTTTAATACCATATCAAATTAATTCATCCTCGGAAAATACACCCAAGGGGCTTTTATACGAGACAAGCGATCCGTCACGAGTGGACTCGATCGAACTACGGAATGTGTGTGTGGGTAAATACATACTCATTTTCTATATTACATATATATATATATATATATATATATATATATATATATATATATATATATATATATATATATATACACATAAGGGCCGGAGCTGGAGCTCAAAAAAGATATATCCCAAAGGAAGTAGTAGGGAAAGGCATCCTCATCTTTCAACAGTATTTCCATACCGACGTTTCGCGACGAATTCCAAGTCGCATTTTCAAGGCTAAAAATATATATAAATTTACGAACATTAATAATTATTCTAATTTGATTTATATTAAAAAATGTCATGGCAACAGCTCTCAATAAAGTAAAAAGTTAAAAGTTAAAAAGTTAAAATTCAACAGCACCTCCAAAGTCAGACAAAGTCACTAAAATTTCAGAAACACCTACCTATACAAAGAAAGAGTAAAACTAACACAATATAGGTAAAAATACAGTGAGGCAAACTAGCTGCCCAAACTAGGCTATGAACAATTTTACAGAGGACGTTTGGGTATTTAACGACGGTACAGTCTTTTTTATAATTATAGATTCTAAAATTGTCAGGTTGTTGTTGTTCCGCAGTTGGCCCAAGATAGAAAAATCCTTGCTGTCAATATATGTTTTACATATATATATATAAATATATATATATATATATATATATATATATATATATATATATATATATATATATATAAAAGTAGAAGCCATGAAGGAAAGTGAAACAATGGAGTAGCTACAAGATCTTTCGACTCAACGTCCTTTACTTAGCAGACTGACTGACATACGTGAGAAACTGAGTGGATAGGGAAGGGTCGTATAAGTGACAGATAGGGATTATAAAGGAGATAAGTACCTAGAACCCGACACACCTGGAGAACTAGTAAGCTTCCCAAATAAAACATGGGTACAATTTAAGAGGTTTACAAAAAGAATAAGTCCAATTGCTCGGACACAGGGACAAGAGAATTAAAGGAATATGCAGGGCGGCAACTGACCACATTCAAACTTTTGGTAAACAAGAAGTTTTTTTTTCGCAAGATAAAGTTATTCACAAAATATATATTAAACATACATATTAAGAAAATATCTTTTTATGTTGGTCAATCTAGCAAGGGTTTAGTAGTAAAAATCAAACAGCATAAACATTCTGTCAAAGCAGGGCAAACATCCAATGCAATATTCATTTATTTAAGTGAAAACAACCACCCGATAAATCAGATTGACAGTTCAGTAATTGCAAGATCAAAAGATGTCTTCTCAGAAATCTTTTAGAATCTGCCATTATACAACTTGCTTCCTATTGTAATTTCAATGTCAGTCGTGGTCTGTTTCATTTAGATCCTTGAACATGTAGCAAGTTTAAGAATGACCTCAAATATACAATCACAGGCTTAAATGCAAATTGGTTGCCTTATAGATATTTTCTTTGTATATGTGTGTTTAATATGTATTTTGTGAATAAGTTTATCATACAAATAAAAAGTTTTCCTTTACCAAAAGTTTGAATGTGGTCAGCTGCCACCCTGTATAATCCTTTAATGGTCTTGTCCCGGTGTCTGAGCAGTTGGACTGAATCTTTTTGTAAACCTCTTAAATTGTACCCATGTTTTGTTTGGGAAGGTTACTTATTCTCTAGGTGTGTTGGGTTCAAGGTACTTATTCCTCTTATAATCCCTATCTGTCACTTATACGAGCCTTCCTTGTTCACTCAGTTTCTAATGTATGTCAGTCTGCTAAGTAAAGGACGTTGAGTCGAAAGATCTTGGAGCTACTCCATTGTTTCACTTATCTTCGTGGTTTCTACCTTTATTTATATACGTATTCATCACGTTCCAAACTTTCGTGATTCAGTTTTAGTACACATGAATATATATATATATATATATATATATATATATATATATATATATATTATTATATATATATATATACATATATATATATATGTGACAAAGTGCCAAGTATCTGGTTACTACACTTACCATTCATTAATTGTTACCTCACAACAGCCAGACACCTGAACCCACATCACAGGTACTAAACGACTGAATGCTCTAAAGGCAACAGTGATCCCTTAAAGAACTTACCAGTATTGCAGAAAATCAGACGAAGTTCATCAAAACAGGTGTGAGGTAATCTTGTAAGTGATTAAATTAATTGAAGGGCATCACTCCATCAACAACTTTAAAAGTCTAAGTATTTCCCTGATTTCAGAAGTCTAAGTACTTCCCTGGTTCTAAGTCACTTCAAGTAAATTGAAGGAAAACAGATCAATTACCACTCTATGTTTCTACCTAACATAAATATAGTTATATGCTGGTGTGAAAATAAACACTTATAAAAATTTTAAATACAAAAATTTATTATTAAACTCAAAACTTATAAGTGAAATTCACAATATCAGGGAAAATTACTGTTACTTGAAAACAAAGTAAAGTTTAATTAATTCTTGAATCAATTATTTAAGTAAAATTAAATAAAAATTAATTTATCACAAAATTCAAGAGAATTAATTCATTTAAAATTCAAAAGTGTTAGGTAATAATAGAAATTTGGAAATTAATTCACAAGTGCTAGACAACAATAAAACTTGAAAAGAATTCTAAGTAAATGCAAATTAGTTCACAAGTGTTAAATTTATTTAATTGTGCAACGATTAAGTAATGAAAATAACTAAGTTAATTAAATTGTGAATGCAAATGAAAACACAGAAAAATGTGGAAAATACCAAAATTGCTAAAAAGTATTAATCACACAGAATATAAAATAAAAACACACTTCAATAAGAAAATGGATAAATGCACAAAACATAAAAATCACTTCAAATGAAACAAACACAAAACACAAAAATTTGCAATGTGGAAAAATATAAATAGTTTCACTCAGACCATTGTAACCATTAGTTATTAGTTCTCCAAACCATCGTAACCATTAGTTATTAGTTTTATACTAAACCACTAACTATTAGTTATTAGTTGCAACTAATAAAAATATAACACACTTTACCTACTTGGTATACCAATTTTCTTTCTTTGCTACAGCTTGTTTCACACTCACAAAAACAGGCACTGTTTCCCACAATGTTTGTTCAGATTCCACAAAAACACTAAATAATACTAAATAAACTCTAAGAAATATCAAATCTGAAATCTACAACTTACAAGTGACCAATTTACGTTACATTAATATAATGTCAAGTATGTCGAGAGAGAGAGAGAGAGAGAGAGAGAGAGAGAGAGAGAGATGTGACAGACTTTGAGATTGTGAAGCACTGAGATTTATGAAACCTGAATGAAATCTCTTCCTTACGAAAGCTGGACAGTGGAGATGACACAAAACGTTTTGGGACAATTCTTTCCAGAAGCTTCTAATGTGACGCAACTTTACAGACGAACTGTGAAATCTGCACGTGGTTTTGACAAAGATGAACGCGTACGAAACGAGTATACATTTATGTACATACCAGTTCAACAAAGACACGTACCCGATCAAGACTCTAGGTCGAGCAATAATTAAGATTGACATGTTTTTAAAAACACAATGAAGACTCGAGTTCCCTTAATCTCGAGGTCTCTTATCGCAGGGCGTTGACATAATAGGGAAACAATCCTAGTTTCGAATGGACAAAGCAAATCTCTCTCTCGTTTCATACTACGTTATATACTCTTTTTATATCATGTTATGCGAAATCTGAACACACATTTTAAACATCCTAATTCTAAGCTAGCTAGAAATCTGAAAAAATTTTGCCAAACTCTACATAACATTTTACATTCTAAGAGGAGATATATGTGTTTTGAAAGTAGCAATATATAATAATAATAATAGATATATATATATATATATATATATATATTATAGTATAATATATATATATATATATAATATATATATATATAATATATATAAAATATATACATATATATATAATATATATATATATATATATATATATATATATATATATATATATATATATATATATATATATATATATATATAATATATTGCGAAAGTGTGTGTGTGTGTGTGTTTACGTAAATCTTTTCCCAAACTGCTTCATTTGCTCAAATGCGAAATAATTAGCATGTGCAATTTATATAAAACTATGACTGAGGCTACGTAGGAAGATACACAGAATAATGATAATAATAAAAGTAAAAGTGACCAGTCAAAAGGAAATCCTTAAACCATGACAATAATCCTCCGCAATCCAGCTCGCCTGAAGGAGTTGGGAGACTGCTACGTAAAAACGTAGGAATAAGAGAAAGTGAACACAGAAGATGATCAAACATGTTGGACTTGCGATCTCTAAGGCAAGAGGAACTTTTGATTTTTATTTTATGCTTCCTTGCTATCCACAGATAGATCTTTGTTGTAATAACACTGATATGACGAGAAATTAATCTTTCATCCTAAAAGCTAACACCAGACGAGAGAGAGAGAGAGAGAGAGAGAGAGAGAGAGAGAGAGAGAGAGAGAGATAAATGGATAGGGTCTAACGCCAGCACGTCTCCCGCCAGCCACGAGCAATTAACACCCTGTTTTTCAACCGTTCGTAAACTGTCGTTAACATTTGCTGTTGCTGATGGCTGATGATTAAAACTATGGCGAGAATGCAGATCCAATTGAACTCTCGCTGGCTAACGCTATCACCGACATAGGTCACTTGAAAAAAACAATTTAAATAAATGTTTTCTGACCTATCGGCATGAACATCGGGTGTATTTAGCCATTCATGGTTTAGAAACTCCCATATTTAACGATTTGTCAAAGGAGAAAGTAACTATAGAAAAGGTTAATAATAATAATAATAATAATAATAATAATAATAATAATAATAATAATAATAATAATAATAATAATAATAATAATATAATAATAATAATAATAATGTTTTATTGAAAGATATTGCTGCATCAGCTGCATTAACTTGTAAATAGTCTTCTCGTTAAATGCAGCTGATGCAGCAATATCTTTCAATAAGACTTGTTTGAAAGAGGGTATCCTTCCAAAATAATAATATGTTTTATTGAAAATAATGGTAGAATTTACAGAATTGGTTATATACAAAATTCTTTCAATTCTTCTCATGACTCTTTTTTCTGGCACACTTGTATTTCTACTGCTTAGAAATACTAATCTACCAGAAAAACAAGGCATCGGAAGAATTGAAAGAATTTTATATAAAATCAAATCTGTAAAGTCCGCCATTATTCTTAATAAGACATGTTGGAAAGAAGGTCTGTTTCATTACAAGCATATGATAATAATAATAATAATAATAATAATAATAATAATAATAATAATAATAATAATAATAAACCATTTGATAAAAATATGAGCTTGAGACTCACGTGGCCTCTACTCATCTATATGTACGACATAGACGCGAGGATGAACTTAAAATAGGATGGGGTTGGGGCGGAGAAAGGGTGTGAGGTTAAGGGAGATTTAGGACGAGAGTGAGGTGCAGTGTTTGAGATGGGGACCTGATTGAAAAGGAGAGATGGCACTGAGATGAGGAGGAGGAGGAGGAGGTAACGAGAAAGGCTAACGCGGAGAAGGCTTGAGCTGAGAAAAAGTGGGGTTTAAGGAGGAGGCAGAGTTGAGAGGCGAAAGAAGATAAGTAGATATTAGTTTAACCAGACCACTGAGCTGATTAACAACTCTCCCAGGGCTGGCCCGAAGGATTGGACATTTTACCGTGGCTAGGAACCAATTCGTTACCTAGCAACGGGACTTACAGCTTATTGTGGGATCCGAACCACTTTATCCGGATAAATGAATTTCTAATTACCAGAAACAAATTCTTCTGATTCAACATTGGCAGAATGGGGGAATCGAACTCGCGACTACCAGATTGGTAGGCGAGCGCGTAAACCACTCGTCCAACTAGGAACTCCAGAGAGGGGAAATAAAGATGAAAGAGGGGAACAGGGTCTAGAGACGGATGGTAATCGATTCTGGGACACCAGACTGCCAGCCATAGAGGCAGGCACTGCATCACGTGATAAGCAAGTTTCTTGCCGACATAAGCTCTTAAGTTTAGTGTTTGTTAGCCTCGACTTATTGGTATTCCGGGGCAGTGCCAGGGGCCAGGATCTGGGGAGTCGGGTGGTGTCAGCGGGTTGGGGGTGTTGGAAATGTTTTGCTTTACGGAACAAGGCGTGATCCGACCTCCAGCTTACTCGGGATGCGTGATAGATTTTCCTCTCATGCATAAGTTGCAAACATAATATTTCTAAACTTTAACGTAAATTGAAGAGTACTAAAATCTACAGTCAAATAAACCCTTGTTTCGCCAACGAAAATTAAAATAAATATGCTATATTTTATTAGAAATAATTTTTTCTGTACTGCTTAACACACACATTATTTTTTACGTCTTCATTCTAAAGAATAAAGCATAATTATCCTATCCTAAATCTCTTGTATCTTTAGCTCAACGCAAAACACCTTTTTCAGACCTTTTTAAACTTTTCCATAAACCTTTCCTACTCCGGCAACAACAGCAGCAACAACAAAATAATCTGTAGGCTTACTCCCGGAATAAGCGAAAATATATGGAGGGATGATATTCCTTATAACTGCATTTTCAAATTAGACGAGTTTTGGAATGACCAAGACTTTATTCCACGTGTTCATTTATTTAAAAGGAATCTCATTTTCCTAACCATCCGAAGACCCTCCTCGTAAATTTCATATAATTTTATCTGTTACTCATTTTTTTCAAATTTCTTGACTTCCCTGTTCTTTTACTATTTTCTCTTCCAAATATACGAACATTCTCTTAGCTTAGAGCTAATCCTGTACGATAATGGCCGTCTATGCTTGGTCCATGTGAACGTCCATACCTATGAATAATAGTAATAATAATAATGATGATAATAATAATACAGAATTTCTTCGGAAATTTTGACTTCTCAGGCCGTTATACAGATAGTGAGTTAAACTTGGAGCGTTATGTAGTCACAGAATGTTGAAATTTCGATATTCTATGCAATTACGAAATATTAAGTAAAAAGCCACAATAATGTATATGAGCGGCTGTATTTCTCAAAAGACAAAATAATGTTAGATACGGAGCTTTCGACAGTTTGCAGAACAGTCTTTTCATCAAACGGTCGGAAGTTCCCTTTCTAACGTTTTTAATGTATATTTCTTTAAGATGCAGTCGATCATATACATTATTGAGGCTTTTTACTTATTTCTGGTCACGGTATAGTGATGAACAGTAGAGTACAATGCATTCTTTGGCTTATCTAAAACACACGGCCTTTGCTCTGTGCTTCATTTTCTGGAAATCTCGCCGGGTTCAGACGAAGCTTCCACAGTCATTCGGACTTTCAAGTGTGGTAATGTGTTGGGAGGTATTACAGAGATGGTGTGAACCTCTATAATACTCACTGTTACAATCGAGGTGATGCAAAGATTTCAGTGCAAAGGCAGTCCTCCACTGACAATCGGCACAAAAAGAGGTTATACTTCGCTCCTTAATTTTGACAACACCCCTCAATAATCTCGACACTTTTCACCAGAAATATCCGGCGTAGCAGTTTTCAGAAATGGAAGCGATTTCCATCAAAAGTCTCAAAAACCTTAGGCACTTGTATCGTTAAAAGTAGTCACGTGTAATTGGATAACCAAATCCATAAAAAATAAAAGTTTAAATGATTGGACCTTTACCCTTTGCGCTACGTACCAAATATAAAACACGTATCATGCTTCAAAGACTAAAAGGTAAAAATTATATATATATATATATATATATATATATATATATATATATACATATATATATATATATATATAAATATATATATATATATATATATATATAATATATATATATATATATATAATATATATATATATATCTATATATATGAATATGTATATATATATACATATATATAGTGTGTGAACTGATTATGTACGTATATACATATAGAAGGTCTCCCACTTTTCTGAGCCGTTTTGTCTCTCATCTTGAGCAACAGCATCGACAAGAACCGGAACATTTCCCAAACTCCAGAACAGCTTAACCCTAAAGGATGTGAAATCCCCAATCCCACCCATCTAGGGATTTTCCCCCTCCCGTAGGAGGGAATTTTCCCCCAACTTTTAATTACTTCCCCCTGAAAAAAGTCCCCGTCTCCATTCAAGCCCAGCAATGGACTATCAGGCGCTTTCAAAGCGATCCCTTGTGGGCTGTGCGGATGGAGAGTGAGCCTGGCTCTCTCTTCAACGGGCGAGATAATTTGTTTTGATTGAAAGCGCATACCAATCAGTTCTGCTCGTTCGTGCGTGCGTGTGTTTGTGTGTGAGTGTGTTGTGTGCATGTGTGTGTGTGTGTGTGAGGGGGTTTCATTCCGTCGCCACACTTCCAAATCCTTTCTAACCAAGTCAAATTCTGCGTCCCGCCATTGTTGGTGATCAGGGAAAGGATCCGGTTTGGTCTTCGGATATTTACTTTCTAGGAAACGAGATGGTATTATGATGAGGTATTATAATGAAGATGAAGTCTACGAATCGGTTAACTATAGTAAGCTGACGTGATGAACCAGGAACGCTGCAAAATAGAAAAAGGAGTTAGGAAGAAGGGCCAAACTAGTAGACCATGATGTCAGTTATGAAGAAACGGTTTTGGTTTCTGAATCTAACAGTTGTCTGGTCTTATCTTACAACCCGTTTGTGACTATGGTGAAGGACAGCTTTTGAAGAAGAAAGCAAAGATCATCAAGAGCGGACGCTGCTCCACTTTGGGAGAAGGACTCAGAAGAACTGAAATACAAAGTCTGAAGTTTGGAATGGCTCTCGCGGGCCAGATTAAATCTTCAAGAATGTCTCTGAATAAGTACCAACGCGATTGCGACATCTTTTATGCAACGACCTCAGACCTAGCATGTGCATGGAAGGTAATGCCCGGTAGTATTGGAAGTTAATAAAACTGGACTCAAAGGGATTAACATTAGATTGGGGGTTTGGTTAGGTAAAACAGCAGCTGGTTGAGAATGGATATTCCAGTAGAAAATTAAAGAGATAAGATAAACATTTCTTTCAGGTATCGTTGTCAACATAGAAGTATTAAGTCCAACTTCCCTTAAAACTGGAGTTTAAACAACAATGATTGCGCATTATTTTGGAATATGTCGTTACTAAACAATAAGTATTAACCAACAATCTTTCTTTATTAACCTATCTTTTTGCGTCACGATCGTCACCCATAATTAGTTTCAGTATGTTAGGATGAATGAATTACCTTACCAGCAGTGGAACTGGTTCCAACATCCCTTCTCTCTCTCTCTCTCTCTCTCTCTCTCTCTCTCTCTCTCTCTCTCTCTCTCTCTCAACCTGCTCCAAAAGTACTTGAAAGAAGCAATGAACCGTCTTTTTTACCACTTAAAAGTTCAAGAAGAGAAAGCGGATGCAATGGAAGCTATTCAAATTGTAAATACTTCTCCCTCTCATGTTTTCTGTTTTCTCTGTTTTTTTCATTCTTCTTCTTCTTCTTCTTCTTCTTCTTCTTCTTCTTCTTCTTCCTCCACATAAGAAATATAGTCCCAGGGGAAGACGTTCAAAGTATCGTCAAATCCTCTAAAGCTCCTGCGGGGTGTATACTGAGGAAAGAAATATATCACAACTCTATTCAAAACTCTTGAGAAAATTGACCACAAGGAGTTTCTCTCTAAGGGCTTGGGCCCATTCGAAGCGAAAAAAAAATCCAAGCGAAGAATGAAATAAAATGTCAAAAGAATAAGAGATAAAAATAAGAGAGGGGAAACGTAATTATTTAAACAAGACTTGGGATCTAACTAATAAGCTATCACCCTTAAGGAAGCTGACAATGGAAACAATGAAACCTGTATCTCTCTCTCTCTCTCTCTCTCTCTCTCTCTCTCTCTCTCTCTCTCTCTCTCTCTCTCCAGATGATGACATTCAACCTTATTCGTGGTGATTCAACGAAAGACTCGCTCAGACAAAGAAGTTAGAGAAAGAGAGAGTGCAGCTTCAAATTCAAAACTTATTTCCAATTTACGTTGGTTATTCTCATATTATTATTTTACATTGTTCGTTCTCATAAAATTAACATTCAACGTCTACAAAAAGTACTTTACTTTTTTGCTTAATAATAGCCGGTATAAACGTGTTTTGTTGCATATGTAAAAGAACATATTGTGCTACGAACGCAGAATCTGATGACGTGTCGAAAAAATACACAATTACATTGTTTCAATTACTCACTCGTAAAAGCAACGACTATTTGCATTCAGCGATAGAAACATAAAACATCTTAGCAGTAGATAATTTCTAAGATTTTCTCTGAAAGTCTGCATTGAAGGCGAATCTTTCACAAGTGCCATTCCAAGTTTGGTATCCTTTAACAGAAACAGTTTTTGGCCTTATATCGGTTTTTGTTCTGGGAACGACCAGATCTTCCGAGTGACGTGTTGAACACGGAAAGGAGTCTCCAACTGTAGGAAATACAAATAACTATTCTGGAAGTAGATGGTGGCAAATTTTGTATGTGAAACTGTGAATACACATATATCAAAAGTTCCTTGAGAACTGGGGTAACGTGATCGAATTTTCTGACCCCACCAGTCACTATCTTTGCGAACTGCTGCCGAGTGATCATACACCACACCTTTGAACAGTAGCTTTATATGCTTAAAGCTAATGACTGAATAATTGTAATACGCATTACTTGGTTAAAACTATCCTTAATCTCATTCAAGAATATTAATACGTATTCCATTTACTTTGCTTCCTATGATAATTATATGAACATCAAACAATAGATATTGATCCATACAGACTACTAGATTCTTTACAGACTTGGCCGGGGTAATGGGAGAGAGAGAGAGAGAGAGAGAGAGAATTTCTTCTTTCTTCTATATCCTTTAAAGTCTATGAGCTATATATGACTTTTGTATCATAGATATTCCTTTGTGTATAATTTTTCTCATAATTCTTTCTCATAATTCTAAGTGATTTTCAATTTCAAATGGGCCAAGCCCTTGGACAGAAACTCCACGTGATCAATTTTCTAATTTTAGTTTTCTGTAAAAGAAAACTATTAAGATGGCAGTTTGTCTGCCCTTCCGCCCTTTTTCTGTCAGCCCTCAGATCTTAAAAATTACTGAGGCTAGAGGGCTGCACATTGGTATGTTAATCATCCATCTTCCAATCATCAAACATATCAAATTGGAGCCCTCTAGTCTCAATAGTTTTTATTTTATTTAGGGTGTTAAGGTTAGCCATGGATAGTGCGTCTGTTTCCGCCAGAGGCGCCAGCCGCCGATGCATCTTCACGTTACTGCATCTGGGGAGCAACTGAGTATTGTCCGGTCGTGGCTGAGGGTTTCATAGTGCAGAACGTCGAGCGCCTCATACTGCATTATATGCTGTACAGAAAACTTGATTGCGCCTAAGAAACTTCGGCACATTTTCCATTTGTTTTACTAGAGTTGTGATACATTTCTTCCCACAGTATGCAGCTCAGAGGATCTTTAGAGGATCTGAGGATACATTCAAGCTCTTCCTCTGGAACTATATTACTAATGGGGAAAAGAAGAAGCAGTAGGTGAAGAAGTTCCTCGTTAGACGAGTGGTCTTCGTGCTCGCCTGCCAATCTGGTGGTCCGAAGTTTGATTCTCCACTCGGCCAACGCGGAATCGGCGAAATTTATTTCTGGTGATAGAAATGCATTTCTCAATATAATGTGGTTCGGATCCCACAAAAAGCTGTAGGTCCCGTTGCCACGAAACCAATTGGTTCCTGACCACGTAAAAGATATCTAATCCTTCGGGCCAGACGTAGGAGAACTGTTAATCAGCTCAGTGGTCTGGTAAAACTAAGATATACTTAACTTAGTAGGTGAAGGTTAAACAAAAAATAAGCAAAAACACCAATCGAGTTTTCTGTAAGTACGCTACAGCATATAATCAAGACCACCGAGGACAGATCTGTCTTACGGTGGTTTCGGTATAATGCTGTATGAGCTGCGGCCCATGAAACCTTAACCACGTCCCAGTGGTGACCTGGCCTATATCATTGCCAGACTCACCGTTATGGCTAGCTTCAACCTTAAATAAAATCAAAACTACTGAGGCTAGAGGTCTACAATTTGGTATGTTTGCCGATTGGAGGGTGGATGATCAACATACCAATTTGCAGCTCCCTAACCTCGGTAGGTTTTAAGATCTGTGGGCAGACATAAAAAGTGAGGGCGGAAAGACAAAGCAGGCACAATAGTTTTCTTTACATAAAACTAAAATTAAAAAAAAGAAGGCAAGAAGAGGAAGAAAGTCGAAAAAAGAGAGAGGAAAGAGGAGTAGGAGGAAGAGAAAGAAAAAAAGTATTAACAATTTCAATAGGTTCCATTGCATCCGCTATTTCTGCTTGAACTTTTAAGTGGCAAAAAAGACGGTCCTTTGCGTCTCTCAAGTACGTTTGGAGCAAGGTTTGAGAGAGAGAGAGAGAGAGAGAGAGAATTTCTTAAAACATTATTATACATGGATCTTCAGCTGATGTCATGCTAGCTGTCTTATTTCTTATTTTCATTGGGTGGTTGGTCCCGAATGAATAATCGATAAAACTACACACATACGCACCCACTATATATATATATATATATATATATATTATATATATATAATATATATGAATATATGGTTTAATATATATATATATATATATATTATATATATTATGATATATGATATATATATATAATATATAGAATATATATATGTATATATATTTATATATATATATATTATTATTATATATATATATATATATATTATATATATAATATATCATATAAAATATTTACATTACACATTTTATATATGCACTATATACAAAATTTTACACCATGTATGTATACACACGCGCACGTGCATTAGCGTTGAAGTCTTTATCCATAATTAAGATTTAGCTGTCTTAGTCCGATCTACTTATGACACAAATATGTATATACATATGTATAATATATACAATATATACGTATATATATATACATATATATATATACATACATACATACACGTGTTTTAATAAGTAGATCTGAGAAAGTCAGTTGAATCTTAATTATGGATAAAGACTTGAGCACAAACAAAACCAACAAGCCCCTCGGTAATACAAGCACACTCGATAAATTAACAAGAAATCCCCACCAAAACGTTCCTGCAGAATCTTTTTTAATAGGTAAGATTAATTGGCAGAGGCAAAAAAGAGCACTGAATTACCGGTGAAATTGAAAGCACTTCAACTGTAACCTTCTTACACTTATGACCTTCCTAAGTCTTAATACACAATCATTTTTTTACGATGTACCAAGAAAACATATCTAATTGTGTATATCTGCAATTAAATTCAATGCCATCCCAACAAATCCCCTTTTGCTCTGGGTAGTTTAAGTTTAAATTCAAGGATAAACTTGACCCTTTGATAACATGCTTAGTGTAAAAGTTTAATTACTCTAGATGTAATCTAGGAATTTAAGTGGGATCCACGCAGAGGTCACAAATACGTTAGCTGTCGTATTGGTAGCAAATTTGCTAATCCTGAATTACCCATAAGACAACACCCCAATAAATGATAAACATACGCACAACACACGGATTGAGAAGTTTTGGGACAGGCACCGAATGGTAAACTACTGATAACCCTGGAATCTTTGTTTATTAAACAACTTGTTCCTCAATTGAACAAGCAGTCTTTTTCGACACCTCTCTACCTTACGTGAGCGGCTGCCTTTTGTCATTTCTAGATCGATCCTTCTGACTTTTCGTCCTTCCTTTCTCTCTTAATGGTTGGTTCTGCGTAGCTAGTTTTAATTTCGTTATTGTTAATTAATTATGTCTTATATATGTATTTTAACGCTATTAATGTTGATTTTTTTCTTTTAGCTTGAAAAGGAAACCTCTGTGTTTTGAAGTGTCGCTAATACATTAATGCATTTTGAGTATCACCTGAGATCCTCCTTCAACCGTTTTCTAATATATATATATAGTATATATAATATATATATCATATATATATTATATATATTTATATATATATATATATATATATATGTAATATATATAAATATATATATATATATATATATATATAATATATATATATATATATATATATATATATATATAAATATATTATATATATATTATTATATATTATATATATGTATCTATAATCTATATTATATATAAGGAATAGGGTAGACAGGACCAGTACTTGAGTAAACATTTCTTATTGCGATTGGTTGGTTTCGAGGCTGTAACAGACCCCATCACCAGGCATCTAAAAAATAAATAAAATTTTTAAGAAACACTCACTAGAATAGAAATAGAATAAAATTAAACACATCAGAACTAACGACCAAGAATTAAAATTGGACAGTCCCGTTTAATCTATAAAAGCAACAACCAAGAGAGGAATAAAAGGCAAATACAAAGATAGTTACAAAAAGAAAGAAGGAAAAACATCGAATTAAAAAACAAAGCAACTCAACTAACCGTTCAATATTACAGAGTGATGGGTTTTTCTCTGATGGTATACAATGTTCTAATTGCGATTAGCTGCACATCACTAGACCGACTATCTAATATAGAAAAATAATCCATACTCAAGAGGATGGTCATGCTGATGGGAATGCTCACGAATGGCACTAAATGCTTGTTTGTTAAGTGGCCTGTTTGTTCTAATTGATCAGCGTAGGTGTTCAAAGGCACGGATTCGAAACTGGCGTTTTGATTCTCCAATATAAGTTGCATTACAACAACTACATGTATGCTTATAGACTAAGATGACTATAGATCTTTGGGCACCGTGTCTTTTAATTTGAAAAATTTTTTTGCACTACGTTTTTAGGTCTGAATATGACTCTGAGACTGACTTGAGGGTAACATTTCAATAGTAATTTAGAGAGCCTGTTTGTCAAGGAAAAACTGCTTTTACCCATCTAGGGCCAGTAGGAATAAATAGTAACTTCGTTTACCGTTACTTTTGGGGGGGGGGCGAGGACTTATTAGTTTTTGAAGTCGTTTGCCAATGTGCGTCAATGAATTTAGCACCGAATCCATTATGAAAAGAATATCCTTGATATAAGAAAATTCAAAATATAAGCTAATATAATCGGAACAAATCTGAAATGCCCTCGTCACTAAAGTTTTCACGACGTTCTTCTTAAAATCAATGGGTATAAAAAGATGAAAGTTATGTCGAGTTTCCTGTGAGAGTTGGCTTTCTATACGAGAACATCCACAAAGCCCAGCTTTCCAGTAGTCTCCGCTTCTGACGTAAATGCAATATTTCCATGCTTCGAGTTTCAATACTCTAGAAACAAAGGAATGCAAGTAGGAGACCTAAAAATAAAATAAAAAAAAGTTTCATCTACATAACGTCTATATAGATGTGGTTTGAAAGATACAGGATACTTCTTTTAGCCATCTAACCTCATGGCGTGCAAGAACGTTGGGCCCAGTGGATTTCCCATGGCAACTCCATCCTTCTGCTTATAAACCTTTTCATCTTTCAAAATGGTTTTAGGAGAACATCATCTCGTACACTTGCAAACTAGTCGCAATAAAGAATGCTTACCCAAGTACTGGTCTACCTATTCCTTATTCGACTCCACTTTTCCATGGAATTTTTCTGTTGCATCTATCTATATATATAAAATATATATATATATATATATATATATATATATATATATATATATATATATATATATTTATATAATATATATATATATAAGCGAATTACACAGGAAATGATAGTCAGAAATCCAAGCGCTTTCGTCTTACTAAGACATTGTCAAGGAGCGAATCATTCGCTCCTCGACAATGTCTTAGTAAAGACGAAACGCGCTTGGATTTCTGACTATCATTTTCCTGTGGAATTCGCTTATTTATGAAAGTCACGTGCATCTACGGGGATAAGCAATAATATAGATATATATATATATATATATATATATATATATATATGTATATATATATATAGAAACATCTCTAAAATCAGCGTCGCCACTGAAACCATCTGAAACGAGTTCCTGACTTTATGAATGACAAGGTTCTTAAGAAATTGTGAAAGATTGTAAAGTAATAGCTTATGAGAAACTTTACGGTACTTACAACAGGAAAAATAGTAATTTTGTAAACAAGGACGAATGACGAAGTGAATCACATAAGGAAATGAAAAATGACTGATCTCGAACCAAAGGATGAGGGATATAAAGGATTTCTTGATGATCTTAGGTGTTGTCAAAACCATTAACCTATGATAACCCTAACTAGAAGTAATAATAATAATAATAAAAACTTAAGCTACATAATGCAATATAAAATACAGAAAATTTTCGGTCAAATGAAATCCCTTAAAGCATTCATCCCTCTGCATTTGCTCCAATGCAGTCAAGCACAGCTTCCTCCTGACCGAGAGCTCCAATGCAGTCAAGCACAGCTTCCTCCTGACCGAGAGCTCCAATGCAGTCAAGCACAGCTTCCTCCTGACCGAGAGCTATATATACCGGAGCATCCTGCACAACTGTCCTGCATAGCTACTTCACCTGTCATCCACAAAATATCGCTCCTTCCCTCAAAGGACCTTCCAATTCCTTCCTCAATCCTTTGAACCACCTAACCAAGCCATGTCCCTAAAACTACTCCCGCTATGTTGAGAGGTGGTAACGAATCCCCAACTGAGAGAGATCCTATGGTAGATTCACATCAACCGTGCATTTGATGTCTCGGCCAGTCCCTTACGACGCTCCTGATTGGCTGTTGATAAGCCAATCACAGGGCTGGAAACTCTCAGTCTCTCTCGAGAGTTTACATAGGCAGGATGTATGTTCCAGAGGTGGAACATAGATCCTACCCATGTGAACTCTCGAGAGAGACTGAGGGTTTCCAGCCCTGTGATTGGCTTATCAACAGCCAATGAGGAGTGTCGTAAGGTACTGGCCTAGACATCAAATGCACGGTTGATGTGAATCTACTATTGGAAGCATGAAACTTCTTTGACGATCACACATGAACCATATACTCCTTTGGATAATATATAAATGGCCATATACCCTACTCAAAGATTGATATGTATTTACGCAGGCTTTCAGTTTTTTTTTCTTTAAAGGCCAGGTTTATGGCTGCTTTCGGATGCTAACAAGATTTTGTCTTCTTTTTTTCTTACTTCTATCTGGCTTGGGCTAGGTGCTGACATTCAGGTTCCTACTCCTTCGGCCTCATAGATCTGTGCACACACGCAGGTACACATTTATTTATGTATATATATATACACATTTATTTATGTATATATATATATATATATATATATATATATATATATATGATATATATATATATATATATATATATATTATACAAACGGTTTGGGCCGAAGAAAATCCAACAAACGAAAGAAGACGTTAAAAGTCGAGGGCTCCATTCCCTTCCCAGAAAAGTAGCTCACCCCGATCCGTATCAAACGGGTTCCGAACAGGGTAGACGGCCACTTTTACGAGTTCGGCCATAGTTGGCACTTCAGGCCTCTGGTATTGACGCCACTTGAAACTTCGCCAGTTGATGTCACACGCTCAAGTGATGATACAACGGATTTTTTCTCCAGGGCGAAGGAGAGAAAAAAAGGAAATTCTCCTGCACTTTTGGATTGGGAATAAATCTGTCTACACCTAGTTATGACAGCGCTGTCACTTGCACAGATGGCCAACCATCATGGAATTCTTGATCTTGAATACGAAGTCGGTTTACTGCTCAACAAATATGGAATTAAACAATCAAGAACTAAAATAAGGTGGCAAAACATAAGACGAGAGAGAGAGAGAGAGAGAGAGAGAGAGAGAGAGAGAGAGAGAGAGAAATGAGAGTATTCAGCAATACAGTTGTAATAATTAATGACGTTGATGCACATTCACTTTAGTAGGAAACACCCGATCAGATAACATAGAAAATATATCTTGTTAAATGTAGCAATGCCACCGAAGGTTTTTTAATACATTATTAGCCACGAATAATTGCAATTTCTTAAGACTATTGGAAGGAAATATACAATTTTAGGATATGTCTCCTCCAAAAGTGTAGATATATAGGAACATACAACCATAGGGTATGTCTCCTTGAAAAGTGTAAATATAAAAGAAAATATAGTACAACTTTAGGACAGCTCTCATTGTAAGGTGTAAATACGGAAGGGTGCGGTAGAGGCGTTATCACATTTGTGAGATGTAAATTGTTAATTTATCTGAAGCACTAAAAGGATCAACTTCGCGCTCAACAAAATTTATCTAACAAACTATTACGAACTATTTTCTTTTGTTACTGCCAAGAGCATCGCTAAATGGAATAAAATAACAAATGACTGCGCTCTATAGCGCTTTCCCATGTTGAGCCCATACGCTACCTGGATAATTAATTTAGGTTTTTTTCAGGTGTAATATACTGTTGTACACAAAGGTGAGCTCTACCTTCAACGTCACAGGTACACCCGGTGTGCACTTTCACGATGTTTCTATGGTGATTCCGTACCTGTTTTGATGTGTATACTCACAACTCATAATCCTTCTAGTTTTTCGCTTTTATTGCTAGCTAGACTTATTATTATTATTATTGTTGTTGTTGTTGTTGTTGTTGTCTTGGCAATGATTTGTACAACGCTCCAATTAACGAAATTCCTTAATACATAAAAAAATGAAACTGTTAAAGTATAGGAAGATAAAGATATCCATTTAGAGTTAAGGTAAAAGATAGCAAAACAAAAGGAAAAAAATAATTTTCATTTCTTTTACGCAAGAACTTCAGCTTACAAGACAGAGGATAAGGAAATTAATTCAACATTTTTCATCATGAATTTTCACCGAAAAGCCAAAACTCCCCTTTTTTCCACAAAGCTAATGCACAAGGCAAATGCAGCCGTGTACGGCAGTGTGCGCGCGTGCAGATATACACATACACACACAACACTTCTGCTGCAGCTATAAATCATATGTAAATACTGTGACAGCTTTGATTAATGGATTCCCGCAGAGTGGACTTCCACTTATTTTTTGGGGAGAGGGGCTGCGGTAACTCTCTCTCTCTCTCTCTCTCTCTCTCTCTCTCTCTCTCTCTCTCTCTCTCATCGATTATTCTTTGTTCACACTTAAATCTTTTCCCTCCCTCTTTTGAAGTCCTTCCTGCTTGTTTAAATAATTTTCAGAAGAATCTATATTAATTCAATGCGCCACTCAATATTCTACCATATTCGTAACGATATTTTTTTTATACCGAGTTACGTTTTGTCTATATGCGCATGCCCAAGTGAGCTCGAACACTATGTGCTTATATAATTAGGATCCGTTGCAACGTCCAAGCGCGAACTACGATATGAATACCGATAGAACTTGCCTCATAATTCCGCTATTTTCGTTCCTTAATTAATTTTTTTGTAATTTAATTGCGTTTTTTCGCATCCCGATCCTCTTCCTCTTACGTTCATTGTCGTTCATCGTCCCTCTCCAGCATTTATCCGATATAGGAAGATTTCCATTCCGATGAGATGCAGTTCCATGTCCATATATCTTCCATTAAGTCTCCCGGTCTATTTTTCACCTTAAATGGAAGTTAATTTTCCTCTCCAGTGAAGCCATCGTTTTCTCTCTCTCTCTCTCTCTCTCTCTTCTCTCTCTCTCTCTCTCTCTCTCTCTCTCCACGAGGGGATAAAAACAATATCAATTCTGTTTTTTTTTTCTTCTTCTCACTCGAATAAAAAAGTAAAAAAAAAAAATAATCACGTTTGAAACCGATGTTCATTTCACTCAACATTCAGCGAGATTTCGCAGCGATTTTACACATTCGAAAATAGAGTTTCTTCTGCTATACAAATATGAACATTAATATTTACAAATATGTAAATATAACATGCGCTGATCGTCACTTTGGAATGTGAATTTATCGCTGGCTTTTCTTATTGCAAAAAAGTCAGGAGCTCTAAGTCTCCACAACCAGACCAGAGAGAGAGAGAGGCAGGCCCTCTAAGTCTCCACATCCAGACCAGAGGGAGAGAGAGAGAGAGAGAGGCATCTAAGTCTCCACAACCAGACCAGAGAGAGAGAGGAGAGAGAGAGAGGCAGGACCTCTAGGTCTCCACATCCAGACCAGAGAGAGAGAGAGAGGCAGGACCTCTAGGTCTCCACATCCAGACCAGAGAGAGAGAGAGAGAGAGAGACCTTACCTTACAGACCTTACATCTTGTTCGGGTTGCCCCAGATCCCTCAGTGTGAGGCACCTCTAATGTTTACCAGAGAGGTGCTAGTGCATCTTCCGGTATATTTTGCATCTTCCAATCTTGGATGGTCTGGGATGCAGCTTAGATATTTGTCGAGCTTATTCTTAAACACATCTACGCTCACTCCTGATATTTTCCTCAGAGCTGGCAACGCATTGAATAGACGCTGCATTGTCGATGCTGGTGCGTAGCGGATTAATGTCCTGTGCTTTCCTTATTTTTCCTGGTATAGTTTTGGGCACTATTCATCTACCTCTGCTTGCTCTTTCTGATATTGTTAGCTCCATGATGTTTTCGGCAATTCCTTCTATCTGTTTCCATGCCTGAATTATCATGTAGCGTTCTCTTCTCCTTTCTAAACTATATAATTTTAAAAATTGTAGTCTTTCCCAGTAGTCAAGATCCTTAACTTCTTCTATTCTAGCTGTAAAGGACCTTTGTATACTCTATTTGTGCAATATCCTTTTGATAATGTGGGTACCATATCATATTGCAATATTCAAGTGGACTACGAAAATACGTTTTATGAAGCATAATCATGTGTTCAACTTTTCTTGTTTTGAAGTGCCGCAACAACATTCCCATTTTTGCTTTACATTTTGCCAATAGAATTGCTATTTGATCATTGCATAACATGTTCCTATTCAACATCACACCAAGGTCTTTAACTGCTTCCTTATTTGTGATTGTCTCATTATTAGGTCCCCTATATGCATATAGCTTTCCTTCTCTATCTCCATAATTTACTGATTCAAATTTATCAGTTAAGTTAAAATCCAATCCTCTTTACCTCTGCCAACATTATCATATACTTTTTAAGGTCTCTTTGTAGCGCGTTCCTATCTTCATCACAAGTAATTTCTCTACTTATTCTTGTGTCATCGGCGAAACTGCTCACTACCGAGTCCTTAACATTACTGTCTATGTCTGTAATCAGCTAGCACCGTACCTTGTGGCACACCTGATATTACCTTAGCCACAACCGATTTCTCATCGTTTGCAATAACTATCTGTTCTGTTGTGTAAAAATTCTTTTAACCATCTTCCTACTTTGTCCACTATATTATGTTTTCTAATTTTTTTCGCTTATATATTATGATCTACCTTGTCAAAAGCTTTTGCAAAGTCTAGATAAACCACATCTGTTTCATTTCCGTTTTTCATATTTTTGTATATGTTCTCACGGTGGACTAACAGTTGGGTTTGTGTACTTTTTCCGGGTACAAAACCATGTTGTCCTATATCCTTTCATACACTTTCATAATATGTGATGTTAGACTCACAGGCCTATAATTACTTGCCTCTAGTCTTGATCCACTTTTGAAAGTAGGGGTAATATTATGCTAATTTGTGCTCATCATAAATCTTCCCTGTATCTACACTTTGCCTTAATAATATTGCAAGGGGCTTTGCGATAGAATGCTGCTCCATTTTTAATTTCATTAATAGCCTCCACTATATCGGCTTCATTAATATCTATGTCTGATAAATATTCACTATTTTCATCACTTATTTCTGTATCATTATCTTCATTATCAATTCAGGGTAAATTTCTCTCCTATCTTTCTGCCAATATGTTGCATATTTCCTTTTTTTCATTCGTTAATCTCCCTTCAATTCTTAGAGGGCCTATTTCTATTCTTTTTTTTATTCATCTTTTTCGCATACGAGTACAATAGTTTGGGGTTTTGCTTGAGAGAGAGAGAGAGAGAGAGAGAGAGAGAGAGAGAGGCAGGACCTCTAGGTCTCCACATCCAGACCAGAGAGAGAGAGAGAGAGAGAGAGAGAGAGAGAGAGAGAGAGAGAGAGAGAGAGAGAGAGAGAAAATGGATACATTCTCATTGTTTTTAGCATATCTCCGTCCTCTGACACACACACACCGCCTCCCCCCGTCTCGTCTGTCTGTCTGTCTTCCACCCAATAACTTATCAATTGTTTCACGTACGCAGTGTCATACGCCATAAGAAAACCGAGGAGATAATTTGGGGTTGTCATTTCATCTTCATCATCGAGCCAGCATTCAGTGCTCGGCGAAAGACGCACTTTACGAGGATAAATGTTAAAACCAAAGTATATGCCTTCAGCAATACAGACCTACCTTTCCTTCACCATCATCGTAATTTCTATGTTTAGTCTCGACGTGTTAACCTGAACAAAATTTAGCTTGATCGTGAGTTCCTTTTCTTCAACTTTAAAAATATTCTCCTGGAAAGAATTTCGACCGAATCTCGAAGTCTTTAGTATTTGTTATATCATGTAGCACTGGAATACTAAATTAATATCAGCCTGAAATCTTGAATGGACGAGCCACCGAGAATAATTATTTTTCGAAATATACATTTCGTAACGCTGAACAACCGTCACAATGACCCCTTCATATGTGAGAGAGAGAGAGTCTATAGCTCAAACTAAAGTCCACCTGAAAGCAAGCCATACACGTAAAGGACTGACACGCTGATTTTACCGTGATTGGCGTGAACCGGCCAATCTTCATCGTGTACGGGGGTAAAAATGACAAACCCGGCGAGACTAGCCAGTCTTCTCATCTTTTCAGCATGTTCAACCGGACAGGTCAGTCTAGTCAAGACTGGCATTATCCCCGGCCAGTCTGTGGTGTGTGTGGGGATGGACTAGCAGGACGACTGAGTTGAACCCTATTTTAACACTGCTTACCTTTCAGTAGTCTGCAGTTTTCCCCTCACAGTAGTTGTCTGCAGTTTTGCCCCTTAAACCCGCCCCCCACGGTAGTAGTCTGCAGTTCCGGGTTATTTTCCTTTAATTCTTTCAATAAATATGATAAAACCTCCCTTTCTTAGTCATGGTTTCACCCATACTTTACGATTTTTCTAGCATATTTCATGTTCGTATTCGTCTTGCAGGAGTGCTGTTATCATTATTGCATTTATCACTCGCTAATTTCGGCAGGACAAACTCGATGCCAGTCGCGTACGTGCATAGTCAGCTTTACTTCTAAGGAAGAAAGTCTCAGAAAGCTTTTAAGACTTAGTGAAATAGGAAGGTATAACCCGTGGTGTGTTTAAAACCTAATTCACGAGTTTCCATTCCGTAGAGTTGCTCATTCTTGCACATAACAGGGCAAACAAAAGGAAGGAGAAAAAACTGCAAATCTCCAAGGTAGCAGTAAGATGGGAAAGAAAATATTGAGTTGAAGGGGCTGAAACGCTAAGAAAAGTGTCAGCGTCGAACAAAAGGTGACGACTGACAACTTGACAAAGATTTAATGTCGGCCCATTATGCAGTATTTCGCGCTGAGAGAGACTTCCCTCCGTATTCTCCATTCGGCTGATGCAGTGCATTAGGGCCTCATGTGCGAATGATAAGCATAAGAGATGGTGCTCTCTCCAAAAAGGTGCCATTAAATCATAAAAGAATATTCCAGCAAAAAATGGACGGGATGATTCTGGATTTCGTCCCAAAGCTGACCAAATGCCTACAGTAGTCAAATCTTTTGACAACTGGACCTGCCTTGTCATTTACGCCCCAAATATACTTGGCTCTCATTCCTCGCACCCAGCTGAAGGATGTGGTTATTTCAGATATCTTATTAGGAATATAAATAAATCATACACACACACACACACACACACACACACACACATATATATATATATATATATATATATATATATATATATATATATATATATATATAGTATAAAAGGCCCATTAAAACACTCTGGTTTAAGGATTAAGATAATTAACAGAACAAACGTCGGCTTAGCGGTGACCCCAGGCATCACCTGAGGGCATATCCCCCACTATATATTTCGTCATTCACTGCTTGATAAGGGTGGAA
>NC_087212.1:56587982-56622982 GCF_015104395.2 Macrobrachium nipponense | reverse complement strand
TTCAGCAAAATTTCCCTGTTGTAAATTTAAAAAAAAAATGGTAAAATTTATGAAATTTTGTTATGCAGATAAGATAACAGTATCATACCGCGAATACAGTTCCACGTGTTAGCATTATTTCGAAGCCAAATTGAATTTTAGCTCTGAGGTTGTGGGTGATAGAATACGAACCGCGCTACATTTGATCGAGGGAAATGTAACACTGATATATGTTAAAGAAATGGAATATGTCAGCGGAGAGAAATACAGCGCATTATTGTAATTCTCTAGCCCCCACTGCATTTGTTTTTCTTGATTAAAAAGGTGTTTTGTACAAATTTTCCAATAACATAAATCTTCATATCCATAATACCATTTCTAATCTTTTATTATTGACAAATTTGGTATGGATTTCGATTGAAACAATATACCTATATCGATTTTTACTCTTTCATCTTACTGGTATAGGTTCATCAAAGCCACTGCACTTCTGAGCATAAGGTCTTATTGTTATGGGCATTAAGCAAGTAATATTCCAGACAGGAAGAAACTGATTTGAGCATATGGACTCCTCATTCTAGGCTTCGCAAAGCCATTACTCCTTGAAAGTGTTGGGACTCTTTGGACAACGATGATAACAGTATATTCAGAAACTGGAATCTTGATCATCGCCTAATTTTTTTTAGTAATTAAAATCACGCAAACTGTCCACTATGCGTTATTCTCCTGCACGATGTTTGCATACTGCTTACTCCTTATTTATTGTTCTTGTACGTCGGTTTATTTTTTTTCTCTCTAATACAGTTTATGTTTCCTGGTTTTCTCTCCCATACTGAACTGTTTTCTATCCCTAAAACCCTTGGGTTTGCAACATTTTGTTTTTCCAACTAATACAGCAGCCAAGCCCAATAACTACTATTTCGGACTTACTGCTACGTCCTATAAGCATAATAATAATAATAATAATAATAATAATAATAATAATATAATAATACTTAATAATAATTAATAATTAATAATAATATAATAATAAGAATAATAATAATAATAATAATAATAAAATAATAATCAATAATAATAATAATAATAATAATAATAATAATAATAATAATAAAACCAAAATACCTCATAATCAACCAAAATTTAACCTTCCGTTACCTTTTACTCAGCTTTACTTTACACTTCCCCCTTATTTAGAAATGGTTTTCTTTGCGTTGTGAGACCTCGTAGCTACACATTCCCAATATCCTTAACGTAGCTACAGAGTAGTTTTACTATCTTTTCACTGCCTTTTCTTACAAATGCAAAAGTGGAAGACTGCAAACCTACGGGATTAAACAGCACGAAATTAACTCCTAAAACACTCTACGGATTACACATCCAGATGTCACAGACTCCTAAAAGCTTCCCGGGGAGTTTTATTTGAGACTTCAAAGTGGACGTAAATATGCACTATTCACGAATACTATTCTCTCTCTCTCTCTCTCTCTCTCTCTCTCTCTCTCTCTCTCTCTCTCTCCACAGCATAATCATTCAGGTTCACCGTGGATAATTATTTCAGCGTGAAGTGGATGTTTCTGGGAGATAGGTTGGCGAAGCAAATCCTCGTCGAGTGTTTGAGAGTTGTGAAAACACGCGATGGAAACCTGGAGTCTCGTAATTTATATTTCAGAAAAGGAGGATTCTATCCGGCTCTCATATTCAGACATAAATCCACCATCTTAATCCTCCTCGTTCAAGATTTCCTCTTGAAAATAATCGAACGTCGCACAATGTGACTTTTACAGGTAGTAATGAGTTCGAGACTCACTCGAAGTTCTCTTCAGGGAAATGTTTTCCAAGTTCAAGAAATGAAAAAAAGGGAGCACAAGATGCAGCTAATGAACGAAAAAAGAAATTTTGTCCCGATGAAAACGTCAAAATAAAAAAGAAATTGCGATAATGATGGGGGAGGGAAGATTCTGTATTGTAGGAGGAATATATGTTTTATCGCGATAAATTTATTTCTACCAGGAATGCCTTCTCCATCTATTAAATCTACGCTCCATAATGAGGGCCGTATGACGTAAGCACCACCTCATCATCTTAAGATTTTATTTTCTGTATCGAAAGAGTTTTCACTAGTAAGACAATACTGAGGTCGGCTGGAGAAATGGCAGGGAGCACGGGAGGACGTACCATAAAACAGGAGCACGGCAAGCAAGAGTTTGCACGAGGGAGAAGGGGTGCTCCGAGTGTAGGTCTACGTAGGACCGGGTAGCTGAAGAAGAGTTCTGTTTCACATTCTTTTCAGTCAGTCAGTCAGTCATTCAGATGCAAGTCCAATGAAAAAAGCTATCCAATATCCACGTTTGCTTCATGGCTAAAGACGGGGGACTGAAAGTTACAAGTCGGGGAAAACCAAAGGTTGAAAAAAAAAAAAAAAAAAAAAAAAAAAAGACTGGAATCAACTGATATCATTCACCCCGGAGAACATTGATTACTAACATGAATGTAGGTAGAGGTATAGTGGATTCACATCAACCGTGCATTTGATGTCTAGGCCAGTCGCTTACGACGCTCCTGATTGGGTGTTGATGAAGCCAGTCACAGGGCTGGAAACTCTCAGTCTCTCTCGAGAGTTCACATAGGCAGATGTATGTTCCACCTCTCCTGAAAGATGTATACCTCAGGAGAGGTGGAACATAGATCCTACGCATGTGAACTCTCTCGAGAGACTGAAAGTTTCCAGCCCTGTGATTGGCTTATCAACACCCAATCAGAAGCGTCGTAAGGGAATGGCTTAGACATCAAATGCACGGTTGATGTGAATTTACTATAGCTTGTCGTTTGTTGTGGTATCAGAGAGGTGGGTGGTTTCAACCTTTGAGATTAAAGAAACACTGACCGAAACGGTAACTATAGAAAAAGTGAGCGTGAAGCCACCCATCAAAAGGAGGAGGGGGGCGGGGTGTTGGGGGAAGGGTGCAGGGTATGAATTATCCTTAAATACGGAAACAATAACCCAAACGATGACGGACGGATAGGGCGTTGACAACGCTTCACTAACTAGAATAAAATAAAACAAGCAAGACCGGCTAAACAAAGCACTTTTCCTTTTCTGAACTGATAACAATACCGAGTGGTCTCTCAGAAACAAATTAGCAATGAAGTGAGAAACTCAATTAGAATCAAGTTTCGTCAAACATAATCTGAAACTCGAGGGAAGATAAGACAGGGAGACGATCATGTCAGCCACCCGTCACGTAATTCTCGGGACCAGCGTTCGCATCCTCGTCAAGGGGCTATTAGTAAAACGTCTACTAGTGGTTACTAACTTACTGCCCATGAGTGACGCCATGGTAGGGGTTTGGGGTCCTTGGCTGACGACCGGCTGAAAAGCAATAGCCTGGTGGAGGAATGAAACTGCTCACTTTAACTTTTTAACCTGGAGGCACTGAAGTTCAGTAACTGACGTGATCCCCGTTGGGATTTGGTCACAAGACCAGAGATGGCAGAAGTAATGAACAATTCGAAATTGGGCTGGAAGATGGAACAAGAGGAGACAGAGTTGAAATATTGGCACTGCTAGTTAAGAAAGGGAAAAGACCTGAATCCTGGGGAACAACACTATTAGAGTTGGGGAATGGGAAAGATATTGCACCATCAACAACACATCTAAAAGCTACGAATAAATTTAGAGAGAGGAGTAATACTCTGCGAAGATTCAGGTAATGTCCCTTATTATAGACCCTGTTAACCTCTGCTAACGCTTTTATGACAGACCTGTCAATTGGTTTAGAGATAAAAGAGCGACAGACAGTCTCCAAAGTTCAGCAGAGATGACCTGACTGACTGACGGTTCTTTAACGTCGTGACGTCAATGGTCGTAGAAACGAAGGTCAGCAGAGAAGAATTGTAACATTGGTAACGTAGGAAAGAAGGTCAACAGTAATCTTGATTAGCAAAACCAGGATGGCTAACCATGATATAGTAAAAATCAAACTGCGAAAGAAAACAGTAATTAAGAACATCAAATACATTACCAACAGGATGGTAGGTGGAATGATAAGTCTGTGCACATTCTTAGATATATGGCGATTCAGTCCTAGCTACCGAGAGGAGAGAGACGTTTAAAGCAATGTTACGTTTTGCTAGAACGTACCGGTTTCACAAAAAAATTGAGGTAGATCCCGATATCGAAATGGAAATGTTTGCGTAATAAACATATCCTTTTGAGTCTTCCGCTACCCACTCGATTCGTGACGTAGGTGTCGCTCCTCCCATCTGCGCGTGAAAGATCTTTTTCTTAGAACCTGGTTCAAAGGACGATTCTCGATAAACACCAGTTGTGAGCAAGAAACCGATAACGAAGTGTCATTACAGCATTCCCGGATTTATAGATCACCTGCAATTTCTTCCTTGTCAGACTATTCATTTCTTCATATAGGACAACCGGCAATTTTACATATAACGCACTCTAAAATACGGGAAAAAATCACAAAAAGTTTAATTATACCGCTGGTCTCTCAAATAATTTTCGTTTGTTTGTTTGACTGAACTGGAAGCTTCGGACGAAATCAAATAAACGTTCTGAACTGCGAGCGGGCCAAGTATTTTCAGAATGACTGACGTACAATGAGTAATGTACTTACCGAATATCAGCGAGAGAGAGAGAGAGAGAGAGAGAGAGAGAGAGAGAGAGAGAGAGAGAGACTTTAAGGGGAATGCCATTTTCTAGTCTACCTGATCATTTTCCACAGTTTCTTCAACTATACTTTATAGTAAGGAAATCAGGCCTCCCACATCCACCCCTCCTCCCCCACCCACCCCATCCCACACACACACAAAAAAGACAAATATATAAATAAATCTTCGTTTTTGAAAAGACAATGACAGAAGCGAAGCGACAGCAGCTTATACTGAACACTTGTGGGATACGATGAGAGTACTGGGCGTGAAAGGAATGCTGGAAAAGAAGCTCTTATTACTGAGAACTGAAGGAAAGAGCTTTAGGAAGGATGGCCGAGAACTGATGGTGACAAGACTAAACCGCTAGTGACGCAATCAAAACAGAACGAATGATGCGGTTATTTGGACGCCTATGAAAGTGGTGTGTTGGGAACCAGCCTCTCTCTTCTCCGAGGACGCTTAAAATAGTAGCGAGTGAACCAAGACATGACGCAATCCCCACTCGTCCCAACTTTCTCTCACAAACTTGTTGAAATCTCAGGTACTGTTTCCTTATGCTCACTCATTACCTTATCAAAGACAGGGATCTTCCTTTTCAGGACTGTATGAATATTCGAGTAAAATTTTCTTTGACTTTTGGAGTTTATTTTCAAGCTCTGCTATCTTTCTTTGAGTATGCATGTCTTTTTTTCTTTTTTTAAGGAAATAAAGGAACAAATTTATTCGGGAGGCGTGCCAAATGCGGGAGCCTGCAGAAAAGGATACAGAGAGAGAGAGAGAGAGAGAGAGAGAGAGAGAGAGAGAAGAGAGGAGAGACAGAGAGACGAGATTTGAGAGAGAGAGAGAGAGAGAGAGAGAGAGAGAGAGTAAAGATCAAGCACAAATGGTCTATATCAATCGCATAGTCACCGAGCATAAAAATAAAATCTTTATTTAAAAACAATGAAATCGCTAAACGCCAACAACGGTAATGGTCACCCATCATATTCAAAGGCTGAACCCTACTCGCCTTTTCCTTTGAGAAAGAAAACCTAAGCCATTTTTGGTTTTCCTGAAAACTCGTGAATAATTAAGATCGGTCTTGAACGGGTTTAACTCTCGGAACAAAGCTTCCTTAAGCGTCAATTTTCACCTAAGTTTGCAGTCTCGCTGAATCGTTTGAAGTCAAAGCTCAGTAATTATGGACAGAATTTATTCGGCTTTCCGAGTTTTCGCTTTTAAGCTCCCGGGCCCAAAAATAGGTCTTTTTGAGTTTTGACGGAAAAGGCTTTATAATTTTGGTTTTAAATATGAAAACTCTCCTCTAATAAAGAATTATGAATGTTAAGATTAAGCAATACACTTTAAGATGCAAAATTTTACTTTTAAGAGGAACACGGCATCATATTGCAGTTTTTTTATCTGTTGGTGAAATTGCCCTTAACGTGGCAGTGGAAAATAGCTCGCAGTTGTGTCGAAAATTTCATTTTGCGCCGCGGGGGACGTGACTTATTACCAGTGGAAAATATTACAAATGAAACTGACATTACGCATTAAACTGATCATGGCAGATATATGACCGGTATAAAAAGAACGAAGCGGGAAAATGAAAATGGTGGTTATACTTCAGTGATTTTTGAGAAGCGAAAATACGACAGACTTTCAATTTTCTTGCACAAATTGAATGACAACATTGTAATCCGAAGTTAAGCTGGTGACGGCTTTGCCTTTTATGTTGAGTTCTTTTTTCACACACCTATGATTTTGCGCACGTCCTTGACTCGAGCCCTTACGTAGTGACCCAGTCAAAGGGGAAATGAATACATCATTTTCAGAAAGTATTGGACTATACAAATATTTCTTTTGACACGGCTCGGTGCTCCTTCCAAAAAAAAATCGGCCTAGAAAATATCCGCAGTATTTGCGCCAATTTAAGCTCATGTGATTGTTTTATCGTTGGCCGAAAATAAAGTCACGAAAAAGAAAAGTCTCAATTTTGGCTAAGAAAAAACACAGGAATAAAAGTTCACATAAATTTATGGTGACCGGTAATAAAGTCCTATAGAAACATACATAATATTTTTGGTTGTTATTTTCTTTATGATATTTACAGTCTTTTGTTTATGTTTGTACCTCATCCCCAACGGACTTGTACTAAACACGCCACAAAGGTGGATACATAGTTTTAAAGAAAATCACCAAAGGGGTTGAACTAAAAACGCCACAAAGGTGGATACATAGTTTTTAAAAAAATCCCCAACAGGCTTGAACTAAACACGCCGCAAAGGTGGATACATAGTTTTAAAAAAATCCCCAACAGGCTTGTACTAAACACGCCACAAAGGTGGATACATAGTTTTAAAAAAATCCCCAACGGGCTTGTACTAAACACGCCACAAAGGTGGATACATAGTTTTAAAAAAATCCCCAACGGGCTTGTACTAAACACGCCACAAAGGTGGATACATAGTTTTTAAAAAATCCCCAACAGGCTTGAACTAAACACGCGCAAAGGTGGATACATAGTTTTAAAAAAATCCCCAACAGGCTTGTACTAAACACACCACAAAGGTGGATACATAGTTTTTAAAAAAATCCCCAACGGGCTTGTACTAAACACGCCACAAAGGTGGATACATAGTTTTAAAAAAAATCCCCAACGGGCTTGTACTAAACACGCCACAAAGGTGGATACATAGTTTTTAAAAAAATCCCCAACAGGCTTGAACTAAACACGCCGCAAAGTGGATACATAGTTAAAAGAATCCCCAACGGCTTTGTACTAAACACGCCACAAAGGTAGATAGTTAAAAAAATCCCCAACAGCCTTGTACTAAACATGCCGCAAAGGTGGATACATACAAAGTATTAAAAAAAACCAACGATTTTGTACTAAGCACGCCACAAAGGTAGATACATAAAGTTTTAAAAATTCCCAACAGGCTTGTACTAAACACGCCGCAATGATGGATACATACAAAGCTTTAAAAATCCCCAACGGGCTTGTATTAAACATGCCACGAAGGTGGATACATAAAGTTTAAAAAATACCCAATGGGCTTGTACTCCACGCTGACAAGGTGGATACGTATAGTTTAATAAATCTCCAACAGGCTTCTATTAAACACAATGCGTCAAGGTGGATACATACAAAGCTTTAAAAAATTCCCAAGAGGCTTGTACTAAACACCCCACAAAGGTGGATACATACAGTTTTTTTAAAATCCGAACGGGCTTGTATTAAACCCGCTGCAATGGTGTATACATGAAGTTTTAAAAAATCCCCAACTGGCTTTACTAAACACACTGCAAAGGTGGATACATACAAAGCTTTTACAAATCCCCAACGGGCTTATACTAAACATCCCAAAAAGGTGGATACATAGTTTTTAAAAAATCCATAACTGGCTTGTACTAAACACGACGCAAAGGTTGATACATAGTTTTAAAAATCCCCAAAAGGCTTGTACTAAACATGCCACAATGGTGGATACATGCAGTTTTAAAAAATCCCCAACGGGGTTTTACTAAACACGCCGCAAAGGTGGATACATACAATTTTAAAAAATCCCCAACGGGCTTTGTACTAACACGCCGCAAATGTGGATACATAGTTTTAAAAATTCCCAACTTGCTTGTACTAAACACGCCGCAAAGGTGGATACATAGAGAGTTTAAAAAGCCACAACTGGCTTGTACTAAACACGCCACAAAGGTGGATACATACAGAGTTTAAAAAACCACAACAGGCTTGTACTAAACATGCCGCAATGGTGGATACATGCAAAGTTTTAAAAAATCCCCAATGGGTTTGTACTAAACACCCCACAAAGGTGGATACATAGTTTTAATAGAATCACCAACGGGATTGTACTAAACATGGCGCAAAGGTGGATACAAACAGTTTAAAAAATCCCCAACAGGCTTGTAAAAAACATGCCGCAATGGCAGATACATGCAAAGTTTTAAAAAATCCCCAACAGGCTTGTACTAAACACACCACAAAGGTGGATACATACAGTTTTAAAAATCCCAACGGGCTTGTACTAAACACACCACAAAGGTGGATACATACAATTTAAAAAATCCCCAATGGGCTCGTACTAAACACACCACAAAGGTGGATACATAGTTTTTAAAAGATCCCCAATGGGCTCGTACTAAACACGCCACAAAGGTGGATACATACAGTTTAAAAAAATCCCCAACGGGCTTGTACTAAACACACTACAAAGGTGGATACATACAGTTTTAAAAAATCCCAACAGGCTTGTACTAAACACACCACAAAGGTGGATACATACAGTTTTAAAAAATCCCAACGGTCTTATAGTAAACACTCTGCAAAGATGGATACATACAATTTAAAAAATCCCCAATGGGCTTGTACTAAACACGCCACAAAGGTGGATACATACAGTTTAAAAAATCCACAACAGACTTGTATTAAACATGCCACAATGGTGGATACATGCAAATAATTAAAAAATCCCCAACAGCTGAACTAAACATCTCCAACAAAGGTGATACAACAGTTTAAAAATCCCAACGGGTTTGTAACTCCAACACACCACAGAAAGGTGGTACATACGTTTTCACAAAATACCAAAGCTGTACAAAAACATCACAAAAGGTTTGAACATACAGAGTTTAATAAATCCCAACGGGCTTGTACTAAACACGCCGCAAAGTTGAATACATACAGTTTTAAAAAATACCCAAAGAGGTAGTACTAAACACTCCGCAAAGGTGGATACATTAAGTTTTAAAAAATCCCAACAGTCTTGTGCTAAACATACACGACAAACATTCAGTTTTTAAAAATACCCAATGGGCTTGTACTAAACACATCACAAAGGTGGATACATACAGTTTTAAAAATCCCCAACGGGGTTGTACTAAACATACACCACAAAGGTGGATACATTCAGTTTTAATAAATACCCAATGGGCTTGTACTAAACACATCACAAAGGTGGATACATACAGTTTTAAAAAACCCAGCGGGCTTTACTAAACACGCCGCAAAGGTGGATACATAGTTAAAAAAAAATCCCAACAGGCTTGTACTAAACCCACCACAAAGGTGGATACATACAGAGTTTTAAAAAAATCACCAATAGGCTTGCACTAAACATGCTGCAATGGTGGATACATGCAAAGTTTTAAAAAATCCCCAACGGGCTTGTACTAAACATGCCGCAATGGTGGATACATACATTTTAAAATATCCCCAACGGACTTGTACTAAACACGACGCAAAGGTGGATACATACAGTTTTAAAAAATCCCATATGGGCTTGTACTAAATACACCAGAAAGGTGAATACATACTTTTAAAAAAAAACCAACAGGCTTGTACAAAACACACTGCAATGGTGGATACATACAGTTTAAAAAATCCCCAACTGGCTTGTACTAAACACGCCGCAATGGTGGATACATGCAAAGTTTCAAAAATTCCCCAACGGGCTTGTACTAAACACGCCGCAAAGGTGGATACATACAGTTTTAAAAAATCCCCAACAGGCTTGTACTAAACATGCCACAAATGTGATACATACAGTTTTAAAAAATCCCCAACGGGCATGTACTAAAAACACCAAATAAGTGGATACATAAAGTTTAAAAAAAAATCCCAATGGGCTTGTACTAAAAACACGACAAAAGTGGATACATACAGAGTTTTAAAAAATTCCCAACGGCCTTGTACTAAAATCACCACAAAAGTAGATACATACAGTTTTAAAAATCCACAACGGGCTTGTTCTAAACACACCACAAAGGTGGATACATAGTTTTAAAAAATCCCCAAGGGGCTTGTACTAAACATGCCACAAAGGTGGATACATACAGATTTAAAATATCCCCAACGGGCATGTACTAAACACACCACAAAGGTGGATACATACAGTTTTTTAAAATCTCCAACAGGCTTGTACTAAACACGCCACAAAAGTGGATACATACAGTTTTAAAAAATACCCATATTGCTTGTACTAAACACACCACAAAGGTGGATACATACAGTTTTAAAAAATCCCCAATGGGCTTGTACTAAACACACCACAAAGGTGGATACATACAGTTTAAAAAAACCAACGGGCTTGTACTAAACACACCAACAAAAATGGTGGATTCATACATTTCAAAAAAAAAAAAATTCCCCCCAACCAAGGCCTTGTACTAAAAACCGCCGCCAAAGGTGGAGATACATAACCATTTTAAAAAATCCCCCAACGGACGTTTTTTTGTTTTTTTAAACCACCACCGCAAAGGTGGATACATGCAGTTTAAAAAATCTCTAACGGACTTGTACGAAACATGCTGCAAAGTTGGATAAATACAGTTTTAAAAAATCCCCAATGGGCTTGTACTAAACATGCCACAAAGGTGGATACATAGTTTAAAAAAATCCCCAACGGGCTTGTACTAAACACCCAGCAAAGTTTGATACATACAGTTTTAAAAAATCCCTACGGTCTTGTACTAAACACACTACAAAGGTGGATACATACAGTTTTATAATAATCCCCAACCGGCTTGTACTAAATACGCCGCAAATGTGGATACATATAGTTTTTAAAAATCCCCAACGGGATTGTACTAATCACGCCGGAAAGGTGGATCATATAGTTTAAAAAATCCCAACAGGCTTGTACTAAACATGCCACAAAGGTGGATACATACAGTTTTAAAAATCCCCAACATGCTTGTACTAAACACACCACAAAGGTGGATACATACAGAGTTTAAAAAATCCCAAACAGGCTTGTACTAAACACGCTGCAATGGTGGATACATGCAGTTTTAAAAAATCCCCAACAGGCTTGTACTAAACATGCCGCAAAATCCCCAATGGACTTGTACTAAACACGATGCAAAGGTGGATACATAGTTTTTAAAAAATACCCAATGTGCTTTTACTAAACACGCCTCAAAGGTGGATACAGTTTAAAAAAATCCCTAACGGGCTTATACTAAACACAACGCAAAAATTGATACATTCAGGGTTTAAAAAATCCCCTACGGACTTGTACTATACACGCCGCAAAGGTGGATACATACAGTTTTAAAAAATCCCCAATGGGCTTGTACGAAACACGCTGTAAAGGTGGATACATACAAAGCTTTAAAAAAATCCCCAATGGGCTTGTACTAAACGCTCCAAAAAGGTGGATACATACAGTTTTAAAAAATCCCCAAGGGGTTTGTACTTAACACGCTGTAAAGGTGGATACATATAAAGCTTTTAAAAATCCCCAACGGGCTTGTACTAAACACGCCCCAAAGATGGATGCATACAGTTTTAAAAGATTCCCTACGGTGTTGTATTAAAAACAACGCAAAGATGGATACATACAGTTTTTAAAAATCCCCAACAGGCTTGTACTAAATATGCCGCAAAGGTGGATACATAGTTTTAAAAAATCCCCAATGGGCTGGTACAAACACACTGCAAAAGTGGATACATCGTTAAAAAAAATTGTTAACAGGTCGGTACAGAACACACTGCAAAGGTGGATATATACAGTTAAACAAAAAATCCCTGACGGGTTGGTCTAAATACGCTGCAAAATGGATAGAGTTAAAAAAATCGCTGACAGGTTGGTAAGAACATGCCGCAAAGGTGGATACATACAGTTAAACAAAAAATCCCCGATGGGTTGGTACAAATACGCTGCAAAGGTGGATACATAGTTAAAAAAATTGCCAACAGGTTGGTACAGAACACGCCGCAAAGTTGGATACATACAGTAAACAAAATATCCCCAACAGGTTGGTACAAACACGCCGCAAAAGTAGATACATAGTTAAAAAAAATCGCCAACAGGTTGGTACAGAACACGCCGTAAAGGTGGATACATACAGATAAACAAAAAATCCCCAACGGGTTGGTACAAAATACGCCGCAAAGTTGGATACATATAGAGTTGAACAAAAAATCCCTGACGGGTTGGTACAAAATACGCCGCAAAGGTGGATACATATAGAGTTGAACAAAAAATCCTAGATGGGTTGGTACAAAACATGCCGCAAAGGTGGATACATATAGAGTTGAACAAAAAATCCCTGACAGGTTGGTACAAAACACGCCGCAAAGGTTGATACATATAGAGTTGAACAAAAAATCCCAGACGGGTTGGTACAAAACATGCTGCAAAGGTGGATACATATAGAGTTAAAAAAAAATCCCTGATGGGTTGGTACAAAACACGCCGCAAAGGTGGATACATTTAGAGTTAAACAAAAAATCCCAGACGGGTTGGTACAAAACACGCCGCAAAGGCGAATACATACCGGTTAAAGCCCTTTTGGGTCACTATCTGGGAGAGATTAAACGTGACATTTTTTCTGTGTTTTTTTACGTGGATTATTTTTATCTACCTGTAGCTATGAGAGGCATTTTGTACAGCCTCAAACAATTTGCCGTGACAGGGTATGGCTCCCGCGAAAGGAAGAGATCATGATCACTGCCACTCAAAGTACGCGGCTGTTCATGGTTCAAATCCCAGCACAGAAAACGTCTTTAACATGAACCGTTTCATACACTTACACAGAAGCTCATCAGCAGTGTCAATGCCCCTACTCATTCTCCCTCCCTTCATATCTATGCCTCTCTCATCCAATCTATCCATTCCTTTCCGGATCTTCCTCTCTTCCTTCCTCCCAGTAATTCCGGATAACGTTACTATTCTCACTTAGCCTACCATCCTCGATTCTTCCTATATATATGTCCAAAATATCCGAAATACACACATCCTATCAGCTATGGAAAATTTTTAGCCGCTACTTCAACGATCTCCACAGATTTCTTACCTTATTATTTTATTTAATGCCACATAAACAAGGCAAACAATTCGTCTCCAAAGATTCCACTTTTCCTCTATCTATCTACATGTGTATAAATTATATATATATATATATATATATATATAATATATATATAATATATATATATATATATATATAATATATATATATAAAATATATACATATATATATATATAATGTATATATACATTATATATATATATATATATATATATATATATATATATATATATATATATATATATATATATAATATATATATGCGCGCACACTCATGTTGCATATCAGTCATACCCGAAATGTGCAAGAAACGACCAGCAGCAGGAGGAGTAATGAAACAGAATGATGATAACAGTAAATCAGATATCAAGACCACGCACTGCTTTCCTTAGTCACCCTTTCTCTTCGCCCTCTTCCACGCCACCACCGCCACCGCCACCGCCTCCTCCCCCTCCTCCTCCTCTCTCTTTTCCTCCTCTACTTCTTCCAGGAGGCTGCTTCCCTTCAATAGAAATGAGGTGAAAGGATTTTTGTCGAACCGCCTGGGGCAGTCGGAAGTATATATATACCTCTCCTAATGAGAGTTTATTTAGCGGTAAATTTGTCGAGAATTCTTTAACTGGTTTAAACGGTGACTTCTCCCAACCCCAACCCCCTCCCAAATCTTCTTATTTTCCTCAAGATGTGTTCATTACCACTTTAAGATTATTTTATACGTAATTAAGTTTTTTTTCCTTCTGCTTTCCTTTAGTTGAGACAGCAATTAGGTTAATGGATTTCTCTAGAGCTCTCCTGACGATCAATTAGAGAAAAATCTCAGGAATGGATTATTAATACGGGTATGGTGACCGTTTCATCATGAAATCTTTATTCCTTTTAATTTCTCATCAGAAATCGTAGCTGTGGTGAACATGATTTGACACCAAACTACCCTTTCTATTAATTTTATTCTCTCATATTAAGAAACTTGTAAATGCTTTCTAATATCAGTGAACACTTACTAATTTTCAGACATTTACCCTTTTGCTTTGTTTGTTTGAACGTGCTAAACATCAAGTCTTCAGGCCTTAGTGCATAAGTTTCTAGGGATTCCACAAAAATGTAATGTAATTTATTTTTGCCAAGATGAAAAATTCTGCGTTTTTTCTACAGCTATTTTTTGTTTCTACTGATGCGTTTTGTATTAACGATTATCAAGAAAGGGACTTCAAACAACCTGTTTCATGGTATAAGGCAGGAGGAAAATAAAAGTGGATTATTAACCTACATTTCTGTATTCGAAAGATTTGATAGCGTATAGAAATGCTTTCTATGAAGGATGTGTTTGAACTCACTTTTGCGCGTTAGAGTACCTGTCATTTCCTGACTAACCATTATTGTACAGAAATAGGTTATGGAACGGAGTTTTTTCTACTTTAGATAGCAGAGACGGCTTCTGTTAAAGTTTTTGAAAACATTAAAATCAAGTACTAAAATATGTTGAAACCATTACGAATTTGTCAGTCCATTCAATCTCGACTCTGGCTAAAGTACCAGGAACTGGGTTCCTGTGGGCAGAAATATTAGGAGTTATTTAAGGTTGTTCCAGAAATTTTCAATCGATGGACTGATAAATAACGTTTATTTCTTTTTTTATTCTCTTTTCACTTTCAAGCATGACATTTTTGGTGCTTTCCACAAGTCCTGAAGAAAACTAACTTTTCTGGAAATTTTATTAGTTTCGTTTTTTCGCTTGGAACTAAGAAGTCAACGACATGGGGAGATATTACGACCTTCCATGAGAGAGAGAGAGAGAGAGAGAGAGAGAGAGAGAGAGAGAGAGAGAGAGAGAGGGGGGGGGGGATTTGTTAATTTTCCCTTATTTATGAAGAATTTAAGATTATTTTACGGTTTTAAATTAGAAAGTATATACGGGCGACAGGGCACAAGGGAAATTGATATTGTTATACAATCGCGCAAAAAAATGGGAGATATTACGAACTTCCGCGAGAGAGAGAGAGAGAGAGAGAGAATTTCTCTTATTTTCCCTTATTTATGAAGAATTGCTGTTAAGATAAAATGTGCTTATCGTTAATAATAAAATCTCGTACCTGTATCAGTAATTCATTTCCCATCCCCTTATGAAATTCCTAAGATTATTTTACGGCTTTAAATTAGAAAGTATATACTGGGCGATAGGGCAGCAGGGAAATTAATATTGTTATACAATCACGAAAAAAAATAAACCAAAAATAAGTTGATAAAACAATAGGTAAATGTAATTGAAAATAACAAAAACAGGCGACTTCAAGCAAGTATTTGTCGAAGTAATAATGTTCCTTATCATAGCGCCTAAGCATCTGTCGAAATACGATGGTAGGAGAGTGACTGGTTGGGTGCAAAGGTGAGTCAGGGAAAGACTTATTTTGTTTCCACGGCTGTTTTAATATCTTTATCGAGTGAGGGGTGCGAATGGGAGAGAGAAAATGAGTCAAGATTGAAGCTTATTTTTTTTTTCAGGTTCAACCAGTCAAAAAAATTTTTTTTTCTAAGATCTTGTTTAGATTTTCTTACCTCCAGGACTTTTGGTAAACGAATAAATGTGGTCTAGGATTTACCAGTCACTGAGCTCTGTTTTTGAATGATGGATGAAACTGGTCAAGATTTACATCTTCGCAAGTCGTGTTTAAAACCAGGGCGTCCATCAAATGCTTTAGATATCTCGTTAGTTTTTCATATATGAGGTTTTATGGATAATGTCACATGCAAGCGCAGGCAAACGCGTCGAATGATTTAACGAAGCTTTGAAATTTTCTCTTTACATGACGATGATTCACCACTGGAGGACACCAAGTTGTTCGTCACCGTCTATTCACACGAGGAGATTGCAAGACCTATGTAATCTAAGCTTCAGCTTTAACATAACTTTGAAGATACCTTTCCTTCGCCTCAGAGAAATTCGGATTTTCTTCACAAACAAACCGTGATACTACGTTTGTTTCCGCTCGACAGATGAAGACCCTGACGCGTAGTATTCTACGAGTGTCTTTAAGATATATATATGTTGAAACCGTTACTATTTTTCTATTCAAATTGAAAAACAGTGTCTCTATTAAATTTTGCTATTCAATTTTTAAAAATTCTATTCAATTGAACATTTCTCTATTAAATTTTGCTATTCAATTTTTAAAAATTCTATTCAATTGAACAAATTTTTTCTATTCAGTTGAAAAATTTTCTATTCAGTTGAAAGAAAATGGTTCCATTCAGTTACAAAACAATTTTCCTATTCAGTTAAAAAACAATTTTCTATTCAGTGGAATAACATTTTTTCTATGCAGTTTAAAAATAATTTTCTATTCAGTTGAAAAAAAAGGGTTCTATTCAGTTGAAAAAAATGTTTCTGTTCAGTTGAAAAAAAAAATTCTATTCAGTTGAAAAATAACTTTCTATTCAGTTAAAAGAAATGGTTCTATTCAGTTGAAAAACAAAAGCGCTTATCAAAATCTAGTTGTTCTGTGTAACAAAGCATTTATGTCAGACAGTCGTTTTAAGGCTAGTAGTTATTCCGATTTTCGCCGTTAGTAGACATCAAATATTTACTTTTTATACTTTTGCTTCTTTATCAAGTAATTTATGACAGTCTTCAACGAAAAGGAGCTATAGTAATGAGATTGCAAGTTTGAAGTATAAATAATTTTGATCACTCAGTATTCCTTGTGGTCTCCTGATATGTCAAGAGAAATACTCAAGACAAATCAGTCTCTCACATAGTTCCCAAAAAAGCCCGAAAATGAGCATTGGTTAATCGTCAACCCCTGTCATTCATTTAACCTGTTGGCTCCACTGAGTTTTGTTATATATAGTTGCTAGCAACATTGCTCGCAAAAGCTTCCACGAGCAAATAAATGCAAGACTAATTATGTTAGTCACGTTATTGTCTCTGGATCAGCAAATGCTCGTTTTTTTGGTCATCATATAAATCTTCAACTTTCCTATGTCTTGAATTTAATGAATAGGCCAATCAGCATAAATTCATCTTCTTACTTGATCCTGAGATAAGTTTACTTACTAAACTTGTTGACTTTTCCTAGCAATTTCTTTCCCTTTTACAAGAGGTGTGGTTCGATATCATCAATCATTAATAGTTTTTCCTGAGCGTTTTTCTCTCCACAAATTCATTCAAAATTCTTTACAGTTAATTCCTCCGCTTTTGTCGAGCTAATCTATAAATTCTCTGAGGTCACTTTTCTGTATTGATAGATGGCCTTATTACAAGTATTCTTAAACAAAATATTTTCAAAAAAGGTTATGTATTTAGTAACCATAACATCTAGAGTATTACAAGTGAGAGAGAGAGAGAGAGAGAGAGAGAGAGAGAGAGAGAGAGAGAGAGAGAGAGAGAGAGATTCAAACTTCACTCAGACGCATATAACAGTCAAAGATATACACCATCCTTGTCTCTGCTTGCGTTTAGTAATATGCGTGTGCGCCTGGCTCAAACTCAATGAAAAAAAAAATGGCCTAGTCTGTCATAATCGGTGGAAAAATGCATTCCAATATTAAGGTGGACAGTTCACCTAATAAAATAAAAAATCTCTCCGAACGTCCACTGATTTGATTCTCGGTTCTCGGAAAGACTAATTTGGAGCGTAAATTATTGTAATTAAAATGTCGACCATTATAATTGTATTATGTAAATTTCCCATTTTTCCCCAATAGGTTTATTAAGTTTTGGTCATCGGAATGAGAGCCTGTATGGCTTTGGGCCGGGTGCGTCGACGACACAGTCATTTTGGGGGAATAGTGAGGTGAAGGTCACGCCGAATAGATATGACAACCCTTTATTATTGCTTTCATTACAATTATTGCTTCATACAGCGAGCTCCCGCACAGTCTATAAGAAACAGAATAACAAGAGGGTTGAGAATTATACTATTATGAATTCTGTGGATGTAGCTAACAGAAAATTTGATTATTGAACGGGATCTATATGGCTAATAAGAAATGGTTAACATAAATAAGCAGCGCTGTTAAACAAGGAAACTAAAAATTAAGACTAGAGGGTTATTTTTCAAAAGATGGAGAGGAATTATAGGTATTGAGGTCACCTGAGGTTAAGTGACGCTTGCCATAACCCACATGTCACGACTACCACCACAGGTGCTCTAATGAATTAAGTAAATTTAACCCGATTGAATTGAGAGAGAGGGGGAGGGTGGTATATCGGGTTCCAAAATAACTACAGTAACTACATAACCTCTGCGCTCTCTCCCTTTCTCTGGTTAAAATAAGAAATGATTAGAACTATTACATTTATGACATGAGAGAGAGAGAGACCTTACCTTACCTTACAGACCTTACATCTTGTCGGGTTGCCCCAGGTCCCTCAGTGGTGAGGCACCTCTAATGTCTACCAGAGAGTTGCTAGTACATCTTCCGGTATATTTTGCATCTTCCAATCTTGGATGGTCTGGGATGCAGTTTAGATATTTGTCGAGCTTATTCTTAAACACATCTACGCTCACTCCTGATATATTCCTCAGATGAGCTGGCAACGCATTGAATAGACGCTGCATTATCGATGCTGGTGCGTAGTGGATTAATGTCCTGTGTGCTTTCCTTATTTTTCCGGTATATTTTTGGGCACTATATTCTACCTCTGCTTGCTCTTCTGATATTTTTAGTTCCATGATATTTTCTGCTATTCCTTCTATCTGTTTCCATGCCTGAATTATCATGTAGCGTTCTCTTCTCCTTTCCAGACTATATAATTTTTTAAAGAATTGTAGTCTTTCCCAGTAGTCTACGGTCCTTAACTTCTTCTATTATAGCTGTAAAGGACCTTTGTACACTCTCTATTTGTGCAATATCCTTTTGATAATGTGGGTACCATATCATATTGCAATATTCAAGTGGACTACGACATATGTTTTATAAAGCATAATCATGTGTTCAGCTTTTCTTGTTTTGAAGTGCCGTAACAACATTCCCATTTTTTGCTTTACATTTTGCCAACAGAGTTGCTATTTGATCATTGCATAACATGTTCCTATTCATCATCACACCAAGGTCTTTAACGTGCTTCCTTATTTGTGATGGTCTCATTATTAGGTCCCTTATATGCATAGCTTTCTTTTCTCTGTCTCCATAATTTATTGATTCAAATTTATCAGAGTTAAATACCATCCTATTTACCTCTGCCCAATCATATACTTTGTTAAGGTCTCTTTGTAGAGCGTTCCTATCTTCATCACAAGTAATTTCTCTACTTATTCTGTGTCATCTGCGAACTACTCACTACCGAATCCTTAACATTATTGTCTATGTCTTCAATCATAATAAACAAACAGTATTGCAGCTAACACCGTACCTTGCGGCACACCGGATATTACCTTGGCTTCATCCGATTTCTCGTCGTTTGCAATAACTATCTGTTTTCTGTTGTGTAAAAATTCTTTTAAACCATCTTCCTACTTTATCCACGATATTGTGTTTTCTAATTTTCTTTCGCTAATATATTATGGTCTACTTTATCAAAAAGCTTTTGCAAAGTCTAAATAAACCACATCTGTTTCATTTCCGCTTTTCATATTTTTGAATATGTTTTCACGGTGGACTAACAGTTGGGTTTGTGTACTTTTTCCGGGTACGAAACCATGTTGTCCTTTATTAAACAAATTATTTTTTATTAAATGTTTCATAATATTTTTCTTCATTACCCTTTCATACACTTTCATTATATGATGTTAGACTCACAGGCCTATAATTACTTGCCTCTAGTCTTGATCCACTTTTGAAAGTAGGGGTAATATACGCTAATTTGTGCTCATCATATATCTTGCCTGTATACACTTTGTCTTGAATAATATTGCAAGTGGCTTTGTGATAGAATGAACTACTTTCTTTAACAAAATAGCAGGAATTCCATCAGGCCCTGCAGCAGCTCCATTTTTAATTTCATTATAGCCTGCACAATATCAGCTTCATTAATATCTATGTCAGCTAAATATTCACTATTTTCATCCCTTACTTCTATATCATTATCTTCATTATCTATTCTAGGGGTGAATTCTCTCTTATATCGTCTGCCAGTATGTTGCAAATTTCCTTTTTTTTCATTCGTTAATCTCCCTTCAATTCTCAGCGGGCCTATTTTCTATTCTTCTTTTATTCATCTTCTTCGCATATGAGTATAATAGTTTGGGGTTTGCTTGATATTTAATAGGGTTTTTTCTTCCAAGTCCCGTTTTTCATTTTCTTTTGATTGTATAATCTTTTTTCTGCATTTTCTATCTTACTTTTTAGTTCTATAACTTTCCATGCATTTTTTTTTCTTTTGCAAGACCTTTTTTTTCCACTTTCTGATTTCTGGAACAAGATTCTTCTGTCTCTTGGTATGCATGAATGATGTTTACTTTTCTTCTTCGGCATATATTTTTCCACTATTATCTCCAATATTTTATATAATATCTCCGTATTTACCCTTATGTCATCACTTACGAAAATGTTATCCCATCCCAATCTTTGTTTAATTCTTCATTAATTTCTGACCATTTTATATTTTTACTGTAGAAGTTGTATTTTCCATATCCTTCCCACTTTTTCATTTCTTGCTTATCTCTATTTTCACTTGCTTTGGAATGAACTGTTAATTCTATGACATTATGGTCTGAAATACTCGCATTATAAACTATTATTTCTTTAACATAATTCATCTCGTTCACAAATACTAGGTCTAAAGTATTTTCCTTTCTTGTTGGCAGGTGATTTATTTGTTGAATGTTCTATTCTAGTAGCATTTCTAATAGCTTTTCAAATTGCCTCTTATCTTCTGCACTACTATTACTCTCTTTTTATATATATATAGAGAGAGAGAGAGAGAGAAATTTCCTACCGACATCACATAATTCCACCAATTTACTAAAAAGGATTCCCTACCTTGTAAATCACATCCACCAATACTTTCAGCGTTTTTCCAAAATGCCATTCAACAAGTAATAAGCTTGCAGTTCACGCATTGTACATATTACCATTACATGAAAACCCTTGCAATAACCTTGAAAAGCTTAAATATTATTAGTCAGTGAATATGCTAGTAGTTTAATCAACATTGACAAAAAGTCATTAAATAAAAAAGTAATCAACACATTCTATAATTAAATACGGCCATAGGCAAAAGCAAATATAATTTTTTACTTAAAAGGCCATCGTGATTAGAATCACGTACACTGCATTTTACAAAACCAATTTCTCTCTCTCTCTCTCTCTCTCTCTCTCTCTCTCTCTCTCTCTCTCTCTCTCTCCCCCCAGTTCTTGCGTTATTCATAAACCTCTCTTTCCCAACAACCCCTCCCCCCGCACATCCCCCCCCCCCATCTTTCTCTCTTTCTCTATCTCTCACCAGTTCTTGCTATATTCTTAAACTTTTCTTTTTCTATCTCAATTTCACCCCATTCATCATCTTCTCTCTCTTCTTCTCTCTCTCTCTCTCTCTCTCTCTCTCTCTCTTTCATTTTCTTGTCAGTGTTCGTTTAAAACCAAATCATTACCAACCCCCAAGGCCCATCCCACCCCTTATGTCTCTCTCTCTCTCTCTCTCTCTCTCTCGATAAATCCCACCTGGTCTCCCTTATCTCCTGTGTTCTGGCATCCGCCCTAAAAAGCCACTCCCACTGATACAGTCGTTCAGTATCGACGACAGGATTATGTAAAAGCCTCCTTGGACAGCTCCCAAGGGAGTTCTAATAGAAAGAAAAAGAAGAAGAAGAAGAAGAAGAACAAGGAGAGAGAGAGAGAGAGAGAGAGAGAGAGAGAGAGAGAGAGAGAGGATGAAAGTAGATCCGTATTAAATCGAAATACTCCGGTGAAAAACCGTCTAGAAGTTTTTCTCTCTCTGTCGCGTAGGACAGACTCCGGCACCAAGGATACGCCACAAGGAAATGGAAATAGGGAAGGATCGTAAAGAGATCGTTATGAGGACGTAATTACCTCTAATGGTCGATGTAATCACTTCTAAGGTCCCAATAGTTAAGCCATTTTTTCTGTTTTTTTTTCACCTGTTTTCTCTGTGACAGAGAGAGAGAGAGAGAGAGAGAAACCTGAACTCTTATTCAATTTTAGGAAATATGTTGTGTTTAGTACCAAAGGTAAATGAAAATTCAGTCATGTCAAGATTGGGGATGGTAGGTACACTGGCATAATGGGAAATGGGGCCACCCGCTGGCGAGAATTCAATTTACTTCAGGGAGTTTCGTTGTCTTAACCCGCTGCTTTCCACCACAATGGAGGCAGGAAATTGCTTCCGATTTATATAATCAGGGGACTTCATACTACACTCACCTTTATCAAAGAATATTTTTTTGTTTTATCGCCCATTTCTTTCTGCCTTCAAAAAGTAATTCGATTTATTCCTTCGAGTTTGATTTTCCTTATATTCCAGTTACCTGCGATATCCTTTTCATGCGAAGGCTAACGTTTATTTTCCATCCTCATGGATATGGAAAACACGTGGGGAAAAAAATCAGCAAGTCTTTCAAATAGGTTCACAGCAGAAGGAATGTAAGCTAAGATGACAATTGAAAACTTGATGGTAACTCATTATGGATGGCATAATAACTGGCACTCGAATTATCTGTTAGTTGACACTACAATAACGCAAATACACATGAACACATTTATACATATATATATATGTATAATAGATATATATATATAGATATATATGTATATATAGTATATATATATATATATATCTAATATAGATATATATCATATATGTACATATATATATATATATATATACTATATATATATATATATATATATATATATATATATATATATATATATATAAATGATATATATATATATTATGTAGTACATATCTGTATATATATCATATATATATATATATATATATATAGAATAGTATATATATAGAAAGACAGATAGTGTGTGTGTGTGTGTGTGTGTGTGTGTGGGAACGTCCAAGTGTGGGTGTTATTCGCAATAAGGGCGATGGAGATCTAAAAATGATCTTACTGAAAAAAAAGCGGCCAATCCTAAAGTTAAGGAATGGAAACGTGCCCGCCAAGGGTTTATGTTGTAAAATTTAAATTGCAAAATTTAAACATAACAGTAGGATTAATTGGGGGAGAACTAAGTTTTAGGTAGTGTGTGAATTTTGTCAGTTTGAGAGAAGGGGGGAGGGGGGTGGGTGTGTGGAGGGAATTGTCAACATCACCCTTTTTTGCAGCTTCACTCACCTTCACCAACCATACACTTCATTCACAATTTTTTACGCATTTTTGCATCCCTATCGACTGTCTCAAGTATGACTGGCTTATGACAGGCTTCAGTAGTCCATAAATAAAAAGGATTAAGCATTTCACGAAACCTTCTACCTTTGTCTCGTCTGCGACTCTCCTTTACTCAATCCAGTCACTCTCACAGTTTGCACATCTTGTCAAAATCTTCACTCCAAGTAAAACGTTCAAATCACCCCTAAAAATCACATTTAAGGATCATTTAAATGTTTTACGGAAAGATTTACATACTGTAAGAGTGACTTGATTAAATTTTGAGTAAGGGTGGGTCTGGACAAGATAAAAGGAGACATTGTTGAAATGTTTAATATTTTTATGTGTGGACTCCTGAGGCCAGTCATGCTTGAGACAATAGACGGGGACGTAAACTGTAGAAAAAATTGTGGTTATTGGTGAAGGTGAAAAGAAGTTTCAAAGAACGGTGAATATTTTATAAGTTCTTAAAAGACAACTCTACCAAAAGTAAGTATAATGGTGCGGGATGAAGACTTTGAAGAATATTTGTATCTGGGCATAAATGTGATAAATGACGGAAGGATAATATGCGAAGAACAAGGCAGAAAGAAAGGATTACAATAAACTTATGAAAGATTAAGTAGAAACGTTTGAAAGGATATTTGAGGTAAACTGGAGAAAGTATGGAAGTTGTTATGAGTAATTGTTTATGTATTCTGCACTAAAATAGACTGACCTTTTCGGAAGGTTTTATGATAAATGAAGAATTTTTTCCTTCCTGTCTGGTCGGTTAGTGCCTGATCTATGGCACCATTTCCAACCAGAAAAATTTTTCGGGAGACTGATTGTAATTTACAAACAAATAATCATGAACATTTAAATGCTTATTTACAGGTATATTTTGTATGAAATGAAGGTACTCTAACATGAGAGAGAGAGAGAGAGAGAGAGAGAGAGAGAGAGAGAGAGAGAGAGAGTGAGTACTATAATCCTCATTATATCTTTCGTTCGCTGTGTCACTAATTAGGACTTCTTTCTTCACTAATTAATAAGCTCATAACAACTAATTAATGACGACCGATACGATTCCGCAGAAAAAAGGAGAAATGAGATCTCTCATTCTCTTATTTCCTTTAGAAACAAGAGAGGAAAAAAGTCCACGAACTACTAAATACGAAGTCGAGAGAGAAAAAAAGGGGCGTTTCTTAATTAGCCGAGATCCCTCTAATACGAGAAAGGCGAAGTATTTATTACATCTCGAAGTAAAAGCCTCGCAGACTTATCCCATTTTTAATTCTCCCCGGGATAGAAATCGTCCCCCAGATAAAAAGGAAAATAAAAAGATATATTAGATAAAGGAATAAATAGAAAAATGAATCAACCAATCAGTCAAGTCATTCAATCAGCAAAATCTGTCATTTGTCGCCGCTATGCTATTGCCTTTTCTGCGCTCAGCAAAAAAAAAAAAGAAAAAAAAAAGAAAGAAAAAACTTTTAGCCAAAATAATAATTTGTTATCTGAATTACGTTATAGGATAAATTCATTCGTAACATACATATATTTACCAGTTTTGCCTGATAAAATGCATTCGTGACAAATCTACTTGACCAATTTGGCTTTGAGATAAAATATATTCGTGACAAAGACTTATTTGAACAATATTTTCGCGAGGAAAAATCTATTCGTTCATCGCAGGACTAATTTCCTTATTTTATACCATCTAAATAATAATTAGTTCGAGAAATAAGTTCTTAATCCGTCTATTTCTCTTAAAATTAGATTTTAAAAAATAATTAAAACTCAAAACCAGAAGGCAATATGATGAAGATGCAAAGGAAACGATACTAGTGAATTTAACACCAACCGCCCCACCCCCTTCTCTCTCTCTCTCTCTCTCTCTCTCTTCTCTCTCTCGATGAAACCAGCATTCCTACGCCACATATCCCAAAAGACCGACATGAGAGAGATAATGAGAGATAATAAGTCTAACTTTTACCTTCCAACTCAAGTCACTTTCTTGTATTAACCAAGAGAGCTGGTTATTTCTTACTGCAGTTATTTACCTGCAGGTGTTGCACGAGCGCTGGGCGAGTTACATCCACTGTTTAAAAGTTCTCGTTTGGATGATGATAAATGGTTCATTCTAAACAGCGTAAATAATTTAACAGACACGATTGAACTGCTGTTTTATTTTTTTTTTTTCATTTAACCAACATCCCCATCACCCATATTATTACTATTCTTATATAATCATCCAGTCAATTTCAGTTTATACTGATACGCCTCATTCTCATCCGAACTTAAACCTCTAATAACTTCAAATATTGCGACCATAGCAATAAGAAAATAGAAAAGAAAAAAAAACAAAGAAAAGGCACATTTGCTCGCAGGTACAGCAAAGTTTCTACTAAAAGTACTGCTTGATTTCTTTTTCTACAACTTATCTTCAATACCAGTTCATATGCTTAAGTAAATTTCAATGAGCTTGACCATGAATTTTCCAACGACATCAATAATAATTATGATTTTTTTTCCAGTGGGTTCTTGACTTGGAATAACTGACAACTACTACAATGGAGCTTAAGATAAAAGTTCCTAAATCCAAAACGTCAAACAAAAGTTTCCCAATCTAAAATATCAAAAAAAAAATTCCCAAATCCAAAATGTCAAACAAAATTTACCCAAAGAATCACCCAAATGTCAAACAATTCCACAAAATCAAAAAATCCAAAAATATCAAAAAAGAAACTCAAAAGTTCCCTAATTCAAATTGTCAAACAAATCCCAAATGTCATACAAAAGCTCCTAAATTCAAAATATCAAACAAAAGTTCCATAAATCCAAAATGTCAAACAGAAGTTTCCAAACCTAAAATGTCAAAAAGTTCCAAAAAATCCAAAATGTCAAACAAAAGTTCTCAAACACAACATGTCAAAACAAAAGTTCCAAAAATTCAAAATGTCAAACAAAAATTCTAAAAATCCAAAATTTCATACAAAAATTTCAAAAATCCAAAATGCCAAACAAAAGTTCTCAAATCCAAAATGTCAAACAAAAGTTCCAAAAATTCAAAATGTCAAACAAAAATGCCAAAAATCCAAAATGGCAAACAAAAGTTCCCAAATCAAAATGTCTAGAGCATAAGTTCCCAAATCAAAAATGTCAAAAGTTCCCAAATCAAAATGTCAATGCTTCGCTTCTTTAACAACCCTGCAAGGAAAGCCGTTAACAATTCTCGAGCACCCGAGTCAGAATAGATCCACATGTCCAATAGTTTCATTCTTATGAATATTTGAAAATTTCTTTTTCTGTTCAGACTGACACTGCATATCTTGACCTTCTAGAGAACAGCTTCGACTGAGGTGAAAGAATGAAAGATGCATTGTTCCGCTATGTCAATAAAGTGTCAGCTTTACCAACGAGAGTAAAGGATGAAAAATAAATCAATACTATTCCACAAAAACTATTGAATGGATTTGCATGATAATTTAAAAAAAATCACAGAGCCTTGAGCGATTTTCCAGAGCACTATCGTCAGGAGATTTCGAACCGTCTAGCATTTTAAAGATATAATAGTAATAGAGCCAATAGTTAAAAGCATCTATAAACTACATATGGGCAAGATGTTATGAAGAAGAGCTTCAGCACGTCATAACACCTTTGATTTTACTGCCAACTAGTCTAATAAAAAAGAGCCTCTCTTACAATATTTCTCCCTTCAATGAATTTAATCAGCTAATAAGTATTTTTCGGTAACATCATACGAATATTTTGCAAGAAATGCTAATCAGTGAGGGTAATATGGACCCCTAAAGATCACAGAAGTTACGAATCGTAATAAAAAGAAAACTTAATAAATGTAAATCTGATACATTAACTGTTTCAAGTCATCTGAATGACTGACAAGGCGACTGCTGGCGTGACGTCTCTTATGACTGATGACTGACACCACTTTGCACTTTTAATCTTACGCAGAACAACGCTGACTGAAAAAGTTAATTTTTCCTCGCCTCCAAACAGTCAAACACCCAGAAAGAAGTATGTGGATGGATTTATCACCAAAAACGCATCATCCAACTGCAAATAAAATCGATAAAGAAAACTTCAATACGACCAGTTAAAATTTTTTTTTTTAATAAATAAATGAACTGGGGAGTAAAATGTACTTACCTAAATCTCTCTCCATTTCATTCCACCTCAAACAAAGAGGCAAACTTCTTGAGTAGTAGTTTCGGTTCTTCGTCTTCTTTATAATCATTCCTTCCGAAGAAAGGAAAGAAAAAATAACCTTACTTCAAATATCTTTATGAGAGGTTCTTAATTTCACAGAGAGAGAGAGAGAGAGAGAGAGAGAGAGAGAGAGAGAGAGAGAGAGAGAGAGAGGCGCCAGTCATGAAATGAATGTCGTAGAATACCGTAGCACAGTCTCAAAGGTAGTAGTAACGAAGACAAAAATGGAGAAAAATTGAATTACGTTTTTGGAGGCGGCCGGTAGCCTGGTTGCCAAGCGTCGCCATTAAACCTTATCAAGTGAGAATTAAGAGCGAAAATAATGAAAACGAAACAATATAGTCTGTCTCTTCTTAATTTACTATAGTAGATTCACATCAACCGTGCATCTGATGTCCTAGGCCAGTCCCTTACGACGCTCCTGATTGACTGTTGATAAGCCAATGACAGGGCTGGAAACTCTCTCTCGAGGTGTGTTCACATTGGCAGGATGTATGTTCCACCCCTCCTGAGGGATACGTCTTTCAAAAGTATCCCTCAGGAGAGGTGGAACATGCATCCTGCCTATGTTAACTCTCGAGAGAGACAGTTTTCCAGCCCTGTCATTGGCTTATCAACAGTCAATCAGGAGCTTCGTAAGGGACAGGCCTAGATATCAGATGCACGGGTGATGTTAATCTACTATAGTCTCATCACAACACACGAGATGAAAGCATTTCAACGCTTCAATTATCATCAGTCAATTATTTGTTCCTGTCTGTTTTGTTTTATTTGCATTAGGCCTGGCTAGACACGCCATCATGTCCATCACCCCGCTAGCGCTGCTGGGATTTGTTAAAAAAAATAGAGGCCATTAAACGCATAAAAAATCTAATACCCGGATGAATAAACTTGACACGTTTCGTGTGAGACGATGTTCCTCGTAGAGTCAGAGAAGCAACATCAACATCCTCTATCTAGAAAAATAACAATATCCACTATCTTAAAAAAAAAAATTCCAACACAAAAGATTTATGTTTTTAATGATACTTGGTTGTTACGGCTCAGGCATTATCTTTGCGCTATGAACGAAAAAAATCGAGAAGACTTGCATGCCGACAGTCCTCCTTTCCTTTATTAGAACGAATTCTTTCCCTCCTTTACCTCTATTTACCCTCTACCTATCACTCAGTATACTGACTGGAAGCAACTGCAACAATTCACTAAATGAGCGGACAAATCAATGAATTAATAAACAAACATTTTATAGACTCTTAACAATTAGTGTTACCAGTTATTTGACATGCTTACTTTTAACCAAATACGAACTATTTAATGGTACGGAAGATGGCAGGACGAAAATATAAAAAGAATTTAACCTATAAATAATATGCCTTTCGGAAAAAAACTAACCACAACAATATGTACCATATAAAATGAAAACCTTAAAAAGATCATATTTTCTCACAGTAAAAGGACTGTTGAAGGATAAAATCCCAATGTACCAAAGTATACTTTAAAAATATATATACATTATCGTAATCTTTATTTTGTTTGATCTGCTTTTACTTTTTCAAATAATTGTCTGTCTGCCGTCTGTGAAGGGCACACTAGGGAAATCTGTCAGCGTGACGTCACAACCGGATTAAAGAAAATTAAAGACTGGTGATACGTTAGAAATTGGTCCTGATTCCAATCCAGGTCTTACTTTGAAGATCAAATAAGAAACTAGATTAGTTAAATATTTACTGTTAAGAAGAAACTGTAAGAATATAATCGAAGCATGAAGTTCTAAAATCACTCTCTCTCTCTCTCTCTCTCTCTCTCTCTCTCTCTCTCTCTCTCTCTCTCGCCTTCCTTCCCGAGTTCTGAGAAGACCTATTTATTCAGGGGACTCCCTAAAAACAGGATCAAGAAGGAAATTCGGTTAGATACAGCTTGTTCCCGACTGAACCTTTCCCTTTGTGCTCTTTTAATCCACTTCGGGGCCTGACCAAGACTCGGAAATACCTGGGATGGAGGAACAGGAGGAGAACGACGACGAGGAAGAGGAAGAGGGAGAGGGGGACAGGAGGAGGAAAGAAGGCGGAAGCAAGAGAGGAGGAAGAGGCGAGAGAGGAAGGAAGAAAGGAGTATAGAGAGAAGGAGAGAAGGAGTGGAAACCATTTTACGAGAGAGTGCGATGGAGGAAAACTGAAAGGATGCAGCTGATGTTGCGATTAGAAAAGACCTCAGAAGCTACTTTGAGTGATGGTAGACATATTTTGTGCAGAAAACAAAGAGAAAGTAGGGAATATGGAGGAAGAAACTGGGAAACAGTAAACAATCGGGAATTTCATGAAACTCATTTCTTCTGAAGGTCTCATCCATAGTAGAGTATTATCTTGTCGCAATTGCGAGCAACGGTTTATTTATGTAATGGTCACAAATGGACTTATTACATGCAAACATTAAACATAGTAATATATTTTATATATATTCTGATATGCTTTATATGTATATATATATATATCTTTATATTATATATATATATATATTAATATACACACATACATCATACATATATATATATATATATATATATGATATATATATATATAATGTATATCTAGATATATTATGGTAACAATATACGTATACATACATACATATATATATCTAATATTATATATGTATATATACATATATTTATCTATTTATTATATATATTAATACTTTAACATTGAATTCAAATTACCACGGGAATAAACTCAAAACATAACCTCCCATTACATGCGAGGAAAAGGAAACAAACACGGAAATAGGCAATATATGTACCTATTATAACGCAGACTGAAAGGAACCGTTAAAAAAAGGAGTAATGCCTGATTATTATTGTTTTGCTTTTTTTAAAACCGAATCTAAAGTTGATAACGGACCTTTCAATTTGTGAAGACAAAATTCAGTCATATTCGATTTTAATGCATTGCTAATATATATTCACGCGAGGCTCTTTCAGAATACTTCCGATGATTTGAAAGAGGTAAGAAGGTCGACTATGATAACACGAACCCCGTATGATTGGGCTTTAAAAATAATCATCGATTCGCGTTAACGAAATCGCTCTAACAAGAAACAATATACGAAGCGATATGGCCCTCTCCGTACTCGGTATTATTTTGATGATCTAAGAACATTTCCAATAATGGCAGCTGGATATCGGATTGCATGAAAGGACAAATGCTTTCTTTTGTGCTTTGACCTTCACAGGAACTGGAAAGTGCATAATTTGCTCTCTCTCTCTCTCTCTCTCTCTTTCACACACACACACACGCTTCCTCGTGTTCCAGCCATTGTACTTAGGTAAAAATAAACGAATATAGTAGGTGCAGAACAATAAAACAACAAATATATGATAATATATAACATAATGACAAATTAAAAACGAAAATTAGAACGTTTTGTGTAATAAATAACCAGTAACCTTGGAAAGACATTTATTCGTGGGGAGTTATCTTTGGATCAACAAAAAATAATCTGAAGTTTCAGTTGGTGGTAAGATTAAGCTGGTTTTATGATATGAGGGTACCAAAAATTGTCACGATTAAGAGTTATTAATAGCGTAAAAGCTGTTCACGATAAAAGGAAAATTTCAACACGTGGGACTAAAACGCATTTGAACGGGAAGGTTTCCACGAGATGCAAAAAAAAATAAAAAAATAAATAAATAAATAAAAATTTGACAAAAGAAAGAATATTTAGAAAAAACTGTTAAGTTATCATATCGTTTTTCATTCACCCGAGAAAGTTAGACTGTAAAAATATCGATCTTTCTCTAGAGAAGGACATCAATGAAGAAAGGAATTTTTTATTTCTTTATTGGGGAGACGAAATTCCTCCCTGTCGACTGAAATGAGACATGCGGTTGTATATATGTCTCTCGAGAAGAAATGCTTGCTGTCATCAGATTTAATGAACCTTGACCTGAGTTTTCTCTCTACGGGGGACTGTAAAATGTAAGCGTACAACGTTCTAGTTTTCTGTAAAAGAAAACTATCAAGGTGGCTTTGCTTGTCCGTCCGCACGTTTTCTGTACGACCTCAGATTGAAAAGCTACTGGAGCCAGAGGGCTGCAAATTGTTATGTTTATCATCCACCCTCCTCCAATCATCAAACACACAAAATTGCAACCATCTAGCCTCAGTTATTCCTATTCAGTTAAGATTAAAGTTAGCTATGATCATACTTCTGGCAACGCTATAGGATAGGCCACCCAGCTCTTACAACATTATACGCTGTACAAAAAACGATTGCATTTTTTACTTTAGTTATTTATCCTCCTTCAGTACGGTGAACAAATTAAAAGTTGAAATAGCAGAGCGATAGTTGAAAGATTTGGTCCGTAAACGTTAAGCGGTAGAAAAAGGGAAAAGAAAGAAAATACTATGAGAAATAGACCAATCATGATTCAAAGTGACTAACGACTGCTTAAGTGTCGGCAGGGGTGGAAGTGTCATAAGGTGGTGGGGTTGGTAAGGTTATATTAGTTCCATGCATGATTTGGATCAGAACAGCTGGGAGGAGTTGCTGATTCACCCTTTTTAAATTTATCTAGAAAATCTGAACACATAACTCAGAAACCTTCAGATGGAGGTATAACTGGTAACAGTGGGTTAATGAGTAAACGTTACGTTGTTCATAACAAATGGCCTTTAATAACACTGGTGTATGGGAGACTGGGCAAATAAAGACTAATCTAAGTAGGTATATGAAGTGGTTGATAATACAGAAGTTGCATGCAAAAGAGAATTATCTTAAATGAGGCATTTAGGGGAGGCATGACAGGAGCAGATGCTCTCACATCTGCATCTATATCTATTTTATTTATATCCACATGCACACAAACACATACAGACAATCCCCGGGTTACATTGGGTTTGGGTTAAGTCATTCTTAACTTGGGCTCTTGCCTCATGGCACTGTTAACCGGCTTTACAGCCGCGACTAACAGTGCAGTTGCTATTTAATCCCATTATAATTAGGATGATTCGGAATGGAACCCCGCCGTAACCTGGGGACTGCCTGTATATGTATGGTTTATGTGTTATATATATAGATATTCAGAATGGAACCCCCGCCATATAACTGGGACTGCTGTATATGTATATATATATAATAGTATATATATATATATATATATATTATATGATATATATATATATATATATACATATATATATTTATATAAAAATATAGTGTATGACTGGTGTGTGTGTGTGTGTGTGTAAGGGGCTGTCAATGTCTTTGTATACATAGACATACAAACTTCGGATAGAGACAAAGAAATACCTTGCGATCCGTGTCATCTCACCAAATACAGACAAGAATACAACTTTTATTTTAACCATCGAAATTGGTTAAGACACTGTTTGGATGCAGACCAAACCATCCTAAGATATAACCGGAAACTGAATATCAAGAGAGAAGCTTGGACGGGGGGAACGTAACTTATGAATGAATGGTTACGGAGATAGAAAGGGTGGTGCGTAGGAGGTTGAAACTGAAGAAGAGAACAACCGCAAAAAGAGAGAGAGAGAGAGAGAGAGAGAGAGAGAGAGAGAGAGAGAGAGAAAAACGCCTATCAATCAATTAGATACTATTTCCGTTTAAGGCAAAGAGGATGAAGCGCTTTTCAACGAAATTTCTTAATCTCCTGCGATCCACAAAATGTCACCGAGAGAGAGAGAGAGAGAGAGAGAGAGAGAGAGAGAGAGAGAGAGAGAGAGAGAGAGAGAGAGAGAGAGAGGTGGCAGGACATGGGACTTCCCATGATAAACGCGACAGGGTAAAATCCGATAAAGTTTACGAGAGGAAAGAAGGCAAAGTTCTTCCGCCTTTTTGGTTATGAGGATTCGTAAAGTATTACCTCGGAACGACTTCCAGGTCACGATTTGTTATTTCCCTCCTCCTCCTCCTCCTCCTCCTCCTCCTCCTCCTCCTCCTTCCTCCTCCTCATTCTTTCTCTTGAGTCAATGTCGCTTGTGTCCCTTATTGCCACTGGGTCGTTCATTTTCCCCGAGGCGCTAAGTTATGCTTGTGCGAATGCGGCAGTTTATGTTCGCTTTAGCACCTCCACAAGCAGAGGGAAAACGAATAAATCCACAGCTGTACAATATTCATAAGACAGAAAAGATGAAACAGGAGAGTAAGGAAGAAATACGCAATACAGCAGCATTGCCCACCCTCTGAAATGATGAGAGTTCGTAGGAATCCGAAGACTGCCGTTAGATGAACAAGGAAAGTAGTACATGTGAGAAGTGGTGACCTGAAGATGGCCTCGTGTAAAGAAGAGTTTATCCCCCGAGCTCAATGGAGCACCGAGATATGGTAGCCATAGATCGATCAAATCCCGCATAGGCGAGCTATACTCCAAGTAATGACGCACAGGATATCAACCTTAAAACCTTAAGAACTAGAATGGCGGAGGGAGAATGGTTGTTTCTCAATGGCATGATGAAGAATCTGGATGACAGATGAAATAAGAGAACATGGTAGAAACTGCCACGAAGGCCATGAATTTGACTAGCTTTCGCTGGCATAAGGCTACTCAGTCAACATCGGCAAAAGCATAAATATATAAGTGGGCAGATTTCTTTTGTAAGAGGTAACTGAAGATGAAAACTGAAACTAGTCACTCATCGTCCATCCTCCAAATACTGACGCAAGAATGAACCACCTGCACAGAAAATGGCGGCTCACCACCAAAGCGTCTATGTCCCAGTGCACACATTGCGCCACTCACTTTTATTGCTCGGGTGTTCTTTCATTTCATTGCTGCTAGGACCCTTCTCTTTAACACCCCTTCTACACAATCTAGCCAAAACATTTTTAGATTCACAATTTTACTACCGTCATATGTACACTTTCCAACCCATTTTCATCAATTTTCTCTAGGTGACCAAACCCCCCAAGACACACTAATCTATTTTTCACTAAAGAAAACTATTTTTTTTTTTTTTTTTTTTTTTTTTACCAATTTAACCAGCTGAGTTCCTTTTACGCTGCATATTCAGTGCAAACAGTTCT
>NC_087212.1:56550482-56582982 GCF_015104395.2 Macrobrachium nipponense | reverse complement strand
TATGTAACGGAACAACACAGGTCACCTCGGCCGTCTGAGAGTTTCATGGGCCGCGGCTCATACAGCATTATACCAAGACCAACGAAATATAGCTCTATTTGATTATACGCTGTAGCGGATGTACAGGAAACTTGATTTCTTCGGCGCATATTTTACTTTTATTATTATTATTATTATTATTATTATTATTATTATTATATTATTATTATTATTATTATTATTATTATTATTATTAGTCTGTCAAGGGTTTGTACCAGCAATCTTGCTTAAGAGGAGCTGAAAGGTATACAAAAATTATTTCCTTCATTTATTTCACATTCATATTAGGGACATCACAAAGACGGGGTAACATTCAAGGGAAAATATCTGTTTAAATCTGTTCGTGAAATGGAGAAGGTAAGAGTGCTGGAAGTGTTAGTAAAAAAGTAACGAATTCATCCCCAGTTTAGTAACAATCATGAATCGAAAATAAACATAACTGCAGAAGTTAAATAACGTACTGGTATGATGTATTTCAGTAGCATTCAGGAGTTGTAAGGAAATTTGCCTCCTATCATTGTAGATAATCGTTGAAAATATGATATTATAAGGGTAATGGGAAAATGCTAACTTATTTAATATGTAGAGATGTCTCCCCTACTATGTTTTACCAACGGCATTTGCTGAGCTAGTCACATGCGACAACTAGTAATTTCTAACAGTGAGAAAGATTCTTTCAAAGGTTACTTATATGTTTTAAAAGGAATCATGTTGAAATAAATTGAACAGTAAGCAAAGAGGTTTACAATGATTCTCCTCTGAAGATAATGTTACTCATGAGTTAATATATGAGAATGTATTATTCAAAATATAAAAAGAGTTAAAAACAGGGAGCTTTCGACCTTTTGCACAGTGGTCCTCTTTAGCTGAAGAGGACCGTCGTCTTTTAACCCATTTTGTATTTTGAATAATAAAGTCTCATATACATTACTGTGGCTTTTAACTCATTATCTCCGGTCACGGCATAATGACGCACCATTAATAATGTTATTCTCCCTTGAAATGGCTCACTTTTCTCTTAACTCTCTCTTATCACGAACAGTTCCCATAAAGCATTTTCTATCTTTTCATCCTACGGTTAATAAAAGTATAAGAGATATAATTTTAATTTAAAATTTTGTCCTTAAGACTACTCATGGATCCACGACACTCAATTTCTTTTACTGAAATTGCATCAGCTCTTCCCTGGAGTGTACTAATCCAGCCTCTTGCAAGTTTTCAGGCGAAGTCCAGAGCCGATGCAATTTCAGTAAGAAAAAAAAGAACAAAAAAATCAGTGAGTGAATGAACAACTTGAGGGTCAAAATGAATATTCTTGAGACCTTGAGACTCCTTATCTGTGGACGTCAAGTCTTTGGCATTCCGACTGGCTCTTAAATTTCAACTCTCAACATCTATATATAACAAGCTCCTAACGTTTATAGTGTTAATGTTGAAACACCACAGGTAAATGTCAAATTTCTTTTAGAATTAGTTTTAAATTCCACACTACTGCGGTTCAACTCTTACCACCCCCTTGCCCATACCCCCAACCTTTAGAAAATCACGGGTTTAATATCAAGGGGCTTCAGTTGCCTTGCACTGGAAATGTATAAAGTTACTGTTCAAAAACAAAATAAACTGTGAGTTTTATGGTCTTAAAGGTTTACATTAGGATTAAGATCAAAGACCAGTTCTAAGAAAGGTCCTGTGTAGGTAATAAATTTACTAAGAAGTCCAGCATTCAAAACCAGCCAAAGATTAGCCGAATACCTTATATACATTAAAAAACTAATAGCAAACATTGCAAAAACTTCTGACACCATAATCGGCAAATCAAGATAAGAAAAGTGACGCTTATATCGGAAACTTCAAACCACTTCCTCAGATAGCTTCTATTTCTCGAGATCTGAGAAAACTCCCCGTCGGAGTAGTTGAGAAACCTTTCGCTCCTGCGCCTTAAATTCGTGTTCAAAAATGACAGCCATTTCGTACTTGACATCGAGATGACAGTTACTGAGAGTGAAACCCAAGATGGATGAAGTCCCTTCTTGTGTCGGGACTGAAATCTCGTAGCAACCTAGAAAATGGTGACTAAGTAACACTGACACAGAGAATGAATGTTGTCAGCGAGTGAGTTATCAGTGAAAAAGTATCTTGAAGGAATCGTGAGCTGTCCCAAATAACGAGAACATTGCAATACGCTGTAAAGAATTGCGAAAAAAATTAAGTCAACACTAAAACTGGATCACTTAATTGCTTTCCATTTATAACTATAAATACCAAAGAATAAATAATCATATATGAATACACATAGGGTTACTCGACAAAAGGGCATCAATTAAAATGCTAAAATTCCATAACGATGTAGTTAACTTCAATAGCCGTTGAACAAAAACCTTTTTCATAATACCAAATGCTTTTAGCGGCCACTGAAACAGAAAATTTTAGACACTACCAAAACCCAAGCCTTAAATAACCCCGAAAACAAGTGCCTTTAGTGGCCATGAAAACAGATGCATTCATTGACCACAAAACCTACTGCCTGTAGTGACAGCTGGCAGCCAAATTAAAAACCTTTCGCGGCCACTAAAACCAATGTGTTTTAGTGGCAACCAGTTAAAAAAAAGCCTTTAAATTATTGTCAACACCAAAAGTAATGGATCAGGTGAACATTCTTACTGTTAACTTCAATCTCTCTCATCTACATGGATGTAAGTGCTCCCATGGCGCTTATTCATCATTAACATCGTAACTACAGAAGGAAAGTTGCTTAGTGACTAGTTGCGAGTAAATAATACATTAATCTAGATGTCAGCATCTACAATGCTTAACAAACGAAAAACCAACGACACACTGGTTATGCAAATGGACACCAAAACAGGGACACGCGAATACGTCTCTGAATTGTCATCTGACAGAGACATTTTTCAAGGAGAAATTACGATATCATACATGGCTCTAAATATAGGCGCAAGAACAGTAACTCTTGAAAGATGTGCCACTCCATATGCCTTCCTAAAATTGGAATAAATTATCAAAATATCATAGCGAACCAAAGAACGGAAAAATCCTATTCTACTAATAATATTAAATCACTGACCTCTAGAAAATGTTGCTGTCGAGGTTTATTCCCAATCCAAGAGCCTCACCTCAACCTGCTCAATAAACCAAAAAAAAGCATAAAGAATAAATAAAAAGACAAAGGACACAGTTTTCATCAAGGATACTACTCAGGAGAGAACCAAAGAGAAATGAAGAGGCGGAAGAGGAAGAGGAAATTGAGGAGGAGTAGGAGGGATTACAAAGAGGGCCTCACTGATAAGGCGAAGGCATCCTATTTACTAAGAGAGCCATGGAGCAAGATAACATGCACGACCATCTTCCTCTCACAACCGGCCCTCTTCTCCCATTGAAGCCAAGCCGTCCTCCCACCATCCTTCCTCTACCCCCCCCCCCCCACCCACCAGCAGGAGAGTATTTCAACCTTTTGCTCACCGTTGGCGAGTATACAATAAATACACCGAGCAGAAATTTCCCCCGCTGGAGATACCTAATGACCTCGTTGTGTAGATCATAACTTTTCGTCTGGTGAAGATAACATTAAATAACGCCACTCTTTCCTAAAATGCCCGGCCCAGTCAGCCCCGATGCAACCCAAACCCCTCCCCCCACACCCCCCACCCAAAGTACCGGCAAACCCCTCAGAACCCCGTGCTCGGTGTATTCTTGACGGGAGGAGAGGTTCCCCAGACGAACCTCATTTACAGTATACAGATATCTCTAATCTAAATTTACTAGTAAATACGACCTGCTCCTTATATGTATTTAGGTTGGTTATGTTGCGTTCTCAGTCACTACGTTGCGTATTTACTCTTACCTTTAAAAAATCAATTTAAGCTTACCAACTGAAGTGTTCAACGATTTTGATTCATTTCAAAGAAGGTAAGTAAACTCTGTTATTCAAAGACTTTCACAATGAAACCATAGCCAAGGAAACTCTGGTAATCGTCTATTTAAAGGCTATTATAACGGGTGTTTTTAGATTCTAAGAAAAAAAAATGTCTTTGGTTAACTTCTAATGCTACAGTGAGGGGTCCACGAGGAACGTTGGGAATCTTTTAAGAAGCATGGCATACGCGCTGCATGTCTACATACTCCGAGTTGAGCGAACTTCAGGGATAAGTGATTTAGTCAAAGGCAGTGTGGAATCGACATCTGATTACAAGAAAAGGTTATGGCGATTATCTCTTGAATTACACGACCGTTCTTACTTTGGAAGCCTAATCTCACGTTGTATCTTTAAAGAAGGGGCTATTATTAACTTAAATTGCTCCTCTCACTGTTTATAATTTATAAATCAATGGTAATCTTTTAGTAACTCCTGCTCTCTCTCTCTCTCATCTCTTCTCTCTCTCTCTTGCTGTCTCTCTCTCTCTCTCTCTCTCTCTCTCTCTCTCTCTCTCTCTCTCTGGAAGTAATCCGCTGGCAAGTTCTGGATATATTCAGAATATTTTCTTTCGCTTTCTAATTTTTATTCATTCGCTTCTGAATATCTTCTGCTATCTCGTGATATGAAAACTGGTAGAGCTGTACCAAAGACTTTTCGATGAAAGCTCCTGAATTTCTCACTAGAGTGTAAACAAAAATACTAACCTCATCATCGCAGTTAAAACTCCCAATGCCCGGTGGCCACCGCTTCACGTCATGGGTATATCCTTACAAACAAACCAGCACTATCTATCTATCTATCTATCAATCTATATATATATATATATGATTATATTATATATATATGATAAATATATATATATATATATATATATATATATATATATATATATATTATATAATAAAAGGAGCCCATAGAAACACCAAAACAGTTGTGGAAGACAGCTGTCTTCGAAAGATAACGCTACAATTTCTTTCTACCTATTTGGTGTTTTATGGGTTCCTTTTATTAGGTGGAATTCTATTTTAACAGATAATATTTTACTGTGTGTGTGGTGTGTGTGTGTGTGAGTGTGCGGGCGAGCGCGTTCGCACGCGTATTCGGAGGGTACTAGTAATGGTTGTATATACTAATTAACCCTGTCATTGCGATGGACGACTTTTGTCGAGCTAGCACTACAGTGGAAAGAACGACTATACTCCTAGCCATGTAAACTCAAGTGCAGTCGAATGAATTTGGTCGTCTACTACGACCATCTGTTGGGAGTACTTGGCAAGAAACTTTTCCACATCAGTAACAGAATTTGGGCAGGGAGTTTAGGATTTTTGATGATTATGCAAGGAAACTTTTCCAATCAGTATCAGAATTTACAACAAACAAAAAAAAATAAAAAAGAATAAAAATTAGTAGGAAATCTAGGATTTTTCATGATTATGTTAGGTTTGATTCCTGATATAAAATAATGTTTTATGTAGGCAACATACATTTGTTACTATACAAAACAATATTTTTGAAAGTTTAACTGCTTGCTTCACTCTAACCGGATCCAATTCTCGGTCGAGATGAGTTAGGTTTGGCCAAAAAACGATCCAACCAATGTGCCTCAGGTACCTTGATGTTAAACGACTATGGTGGATTGCTACCCAGATTAATAAAGTCATGGGGCTAGTAACCTTATTCCAAAACTGGACTCATCTTTATCTACCGCCTCCATATTAGATATTTCAACTTTATTCTCATTAAGCCTATGCACCGTAACTAACTTTAAAGCTACGTTGTAAGCCCACCTCTCTACTTCCTATAGCCGCTTTTACTTCTAGCAGGTAATAATCAGCCTTAACCTCTGTTAACTGTCAAATATATCACAGATCTTTTCAGTCTATTTTATGCTAAAAATACAAGGGTTGTTGCCATAATTTTTGTGTTCAAGAATACACACTGACATTATTCGCTTCAAACTATGTATTCTGACACTGCGAACTTACAAAGCTATAATAGATTCACATCGCCTGTGAATCTGATGCCTACTTGGGTTTTGATAAGCCAATCACAGGGCTGGAAACTCTCATTCTCTCGAAAGAGTTCACATAGGCAGAAAGTATGCTTCACCTCTCCTGAGGGATACGTCTTTCAAAAGTATCTCTTTGCTTTTAAATCACCCAACACAACCAGCTTCTCTTAAACACAGCCAGGCCCAAGTTCATACTTTAACTCAGAAACTCGTGAACCACTTCGCCTTGAGCATAAACCAATTCTGCTCCCACTCTCGGTATCACCAACTCCTTCGTTTCACTGGTTCTCATTACCCTTCCTCCCTGACATGAAACAATCGGTTTCTTAACTTCCCGAGTTGTGGATATCCTGACCCTTCACTTTTGTCCCCTCAGTGACATTAGCTTCTTGATTTCTTATCTGCAACCACGTACTCCAAAATCCCTAATTGATTCCTTATTAACTTTTTCCATTACATGTACGTGCTTGTACTATATATATATATATATATATATATATATATATATATATATTATATATATATTATATATATTATATAGTACATATATAATGTACACACACACTCACACATACGCACGCACACACACACACACACACACACACACACACACATATATATATATATAATATATTATATAATATAGGATATATATATATATATATATTTATATTATTATATATATATATATTATATATTAAAGAAATTTATAATATACTTATATCTATTATATAATATTAATATATATAAGAGTATATATAAATATATGATATTGTATTTATACATGTAAATATATATGAAGGAATATAAGAATATATGTATATAAATTATATATATATATCTTAATTTATATAAATATTTACATTAATATAATAGTACATTATAGTATTATACATTGATATATATAAATATATATATGTATATAAATTATATATATAATAATTATATATATTAAGATCTTAAATATTATATATATTAAATAATTTATAATATCTATCTATCTATCCTATATATAATATATATTATATATAATACATATATATCTATATATATATTATCTATTATATATTATATCGGTTTATTTACAGGGATATTAAAAAAAATACCGTATTTTCTCTATTAGTGTAAAACCAATTTTTTCCTTGATAATTACCTGAATCTACAAATGAAATAACTATAATTTGTGATACTTTTATCAAAGACGCTGCAGTCAGATAATATCTTCAACTTTATTTGTTTTAGTGTTGCCATAAGTTATCCTTGATATATGGCAATAAAAAAATAACTATTCAATCATGAGAGAGAGAGAGAGAGAGAGAGATCAATCATGATTAAGGGATGCCCTGAAACGAACTATAAGCCAAAGTCTTTCAAATCTTTCCTAAGAGTGTAATCGGCAGTTCTTCGCCATTTTCCACCAGCCTTATCCACCCCCCATCCCACCAAAAAAAAAAAAAAAAAAAAAAAAAAAATTCATATTTATCTGTTTGAAATAAGAGTTTTTCAAAATCTTATCTACAATTATTAAATTTTTATACAAAGAGAAAAGGCTTCGATAAACCCTATCATCTTATGGCAATGATCTACGTTCCAGGCATAGACATCCTGAATGTTATCTCTCTGGTAGTTTTGTGCACTCAAGTTTTCAAGATGGTCCTGCAGTATTTCCTTTTAAAAAACTCGTGCAGCATGTTAAGCATGTATTTCAGATCCGAGCTCCCCCCGCCGCAATTGGAAAATTCGAGAGAATTCAAAAGCCCCCTGCATTCAGGCAGAGCATCTCTTATCGAGACCGAATTTCCGGGTACGAGGAACTTTTGCAGACGATGAAAGGACCAATGAAAAGAATCACTTGTTTACGAAACGCGATGAAGTCTGAATGCTGCGCGTCGCAAATGCCATTCCCAGGGACAGCCAGAATAATGCCCCCCCAGTCAATAACGTATATGAAATGATTAAAAGCCATTGTGGGGGGTAGGGGGGTGGGGAAGGGGAATGACGCGTTCTTCTTTCGCTAATCTTTAAATCTGAAGCGGAAGAAAAATTACTAAATTTGAACCGAAGGTAAATTCCAATCAAAATTATAATAAAAACCCTGTCAAAAGTTTAGCAATTTAAACAGCAGACCAGAAGAATCCAAGGTAACATTTAGCTATCGGTTTCTCGCTTTAGAAAAGTAGCACTTCAAATAATGTTAATACTATTATATTACACAGACTACAGATCTGTTTTAACTCGTTTATTCATAAACTAAGTGAGGCTATATTTATATATCTTACAATGAAAATATATTCTTATGAAAATGTAGCATTGAAGCCGGGTAAGTATATATATATATATATATATATATATATATATATATATATATATATATATATATATATATATATATATAAGTATATATTTATATATATCTAATAAAAGGAGCCCATAAAAACACCAAAATATAGAGAAAAAAAGTACTATTTATTTCAGAGACTGCTGCTCTCCCTCTTCAGGTAGATGAATGAGAAAAGTTTACAGAAAAGGTTGGTATTTATACCAAGAGGTCATCCACAAACAAGCCATTTTAAGTCACCCCCGCTGATAATCTTCCTTTAATATTCTTAAGGGTTGGTTGAATGAAGACGTTGTCGACTCGTGTCCGAAATCCATCCTCCTTTTGAGATGTTCATTACCTGCCTCTCTTTTATTAAGGGGGGGGGGGGCCGATTCCATCATTTTGACTCTTGTACCGGCAGTTGCTGCTATAAATTACACGTGACAAATTCAGTTTATTCTATGGTTATGTTCATTTATATGGTTGAAAATAGCCGAGTTCTCGTTTGTCCATACCTAACTGACCGTTTGTGTTGTTATTAATCTCTGGGGAAGGGATTTACCTGTAAATCCGATGTAAGATGGTCACAGTCCTGGCATGGGATTTTGTATACCCAGAGTCCTTTGGAGATGTCTTTTGTTGGACGTTAATCAGGGATTTGGCTAAGGTGTTTGGGTAAGTAAATACAAAAGGGTTCGATTTTCCTAGGGGGTTGGTTATTCTCTTAATCGTGTCCAGGTGGGAATTATTATTTTATTGTTGGGTGTATCTCTGGTCTTGTCTTTAGGGGGTCGGTAGAAACAAATTAACGTTTGGCTTTGTGAATTGCTTTCTCAATTATCTGGTCCAGGATATTTTAAAGACGAAAGTTTGCTTGCGAATTAGTTCAAATTCTTTTTCCAGGAATTCTGGGAACAAATTCGTAAGGCTCTTAAGAACAAGTTACTAGCTACACCTATCTTGATAGTTATGTCATGATAGCTAAAGTAGTGAATGTATGAAAGTGAGAACGTTGGTTTTCTGTATATGGTAAATTTTTGTATTCTGTCGTATCTCTGATTAATTAAAACCATCAAGAAAAGGAATTTTGTTGTCTGTTTCCCATTCCCGACATTGCTGCCTATAATAGCGTGACTCATTCCAACAGACTTCTACGCAAGTTAAATAACCTAATAGACAATAGTGCATGGAATAATCTTGAGCAACAAGACAAAGTTTTAAACTTATCCAACACCCCTTTACTGTAAATCAACATTTAGTTTTAAATTTAGGCTTATCCTTTGCCCTTATGCCAGACCGCAAAAACAACCTAGACTTCATAGTGGCTTTTGATAAATTCATATCTGACAAAAACTACAACCGTGAAGAGATATGTTTTAAAAGGAGTGTTACTAAATGCTTTAACTGACTTACATAAGAAATATCCTGTTCCCGCAGATTCATGATAGCCATCCACTCGCTAAAAAAGTTAGATGTTATAATAAGTAGATCCGACAAAGACGGCAAAATCGTAATAATGGACAAAGACTTCTACCTTGACAAAATCAACCAGCTCCTTAGCGACACAACACATAACGAAAAAACTGAGGAAAAATCCCCTCCAAAACGTTCCCACAGAATTTTTCGGAAAGTAAGATTAATTGGCAAAGACAAAAAGAGTATTGAACTATTAGAGAAATTTAAAGTAATTAATCCTAAATTACCCTACTTTTTTATGGCCTTCCCAAAACTCACAAAGACAATCTTCCATTCAGACCCATCGTTTCATGTGCCGGTGCTTTCAATTACAAAATTTCTAAATGGTTAGCTGGCCTCCTTTTCCCCTTTTTTAGGCAACTTTTTGTTCTCCCACCAGTCACATTGAAAACCATTCGGAAGATTTTTGTCACAAAGTTCAGAGAAGCACATATAACCTCTTCACAACATAAAACTTTTAAGCCTTGACGTAGATTCCCTGTTCACTAAAGTACCAGTACAGGACGTTCTTCAGTTTTTAAGGGTAAAATTATCGCCCTATTCAGATCATTTCCCATTAGCGCTTGACAAAATAATAAAGCTAGTTGAAATTATGTGCATCTAACTAACGTATTTTCATTCGGTGAATCATTCTACAAGCAAAAATTCGGTGTAGTATGGGTAGTCCTTTAAGTCCTGTTCTAGCCAATCTGTACATGGAATACTTTGAAACTACAGTAATAAATGCAATAAAACCCAAAAACATGCTGTGGATGAGATACGTGGATGATATCCTAACATTTTGGGATAATAGGTGGGGCAATTTCAATGAATTCCTCTCGAAATTAAACACATAGTGCCACATCAAATTTAAAGTTGAATGGGAAACAGACAACAAAATTCCTTTTCTTGATGTTTTAATAATCAGAGATACGACAGAATACAAATTTACCATATACAGAAAACCAACGTTTCTCACTTTCATACATTCACTACTTTGGCTATCATGACATAACTATCAAGATAGGTGTAGCTAGTAACTGTTCTTAAGAGCCTTACGAATTTGTTCCCCAGAATTCCTGGAAAAAGAATTTGAACTAATTCGCAAGCAACTTTCGTCTTTAAAAATATCCTGACCATATAATTGAGAAAGCAATTCACAAAGCAAACGTAATTTTCTACCGACCCCCTAAAGACAAGACCAGAGTACACCCAACAATAAAATAATAATTCCCCCACCTGGACACGATTAAGAGAATAACCAACCCCCTAGGAAAATCGAACCCTTTTGTATTTACTTACCCAAACACCTTAGCCAAATCCCTGATTACGTCCAACAAAAGACATCTCCAAAGGACTCTGGTGGTATACGAAAATCCCATGCCAGGACTGTGACCAATCTTACATCGGATTTACAGGTAAATCCCTTCCCCAGAGATTAATACAACACAAACGGTCAGTTAGGTATGGACAACAGAACTCGCTATTTTCAACCTATAAAATGAACATTAACCTAGAATAACTGGAATTTGTCACGTGTAATTTATAGCAGCAACTGCCGGTACAAGAGTCAAATGATGGAATCGGCCTAATAAAAGAGAGGGCAGGTTGAATGAACATCTCAAAAGGAGCATGGATTTCGGACACGATCGACAACGTCTTCATTCAACCAACCCTTAAGAAGATTAAAGGAAGATTATCAGCGGGGTGACTTAAAATGGCTTGTTTGTGGATGGACCTCTTGGTATAAATACCACCTTTTCTGTAAACTTTTCTCATTCATCTACCTGAAGAGGGAGACAGCAGTCCTCTGAAATATAGTACTTTTTTCTCTATATTTTGGTGTGTTTTATGGGCTCCTTTTATTAGATGGAATTCTGTTGTTTACGAACATTTTTAACAGTCATTTATATATATAATATATATATATATATATATATATATATATATATATAATTGATATACTTTATATATAAGTATATTTATATATATATATATATATATATATATATATATATATAAGTATATATTTATATACATATATATATTTATATATATATATATATATATATGTATATATATGTATATATATATATAACATATATATATATATATATATATATATATATATATATATATATATATAATACTATATATATATATATATATATAAATATATTTATCTATATATATATATATATATATACCATATATATATATATATATATATATATATATATATATATATATATATGTATATATATATCTTATGTATATATATGATATATATATATATATATATATATATATATATATATATATATATACTATATATATATGTATAATATAGATATATATATATATATATATATATGTATAATATATATATACTACTACTTGCACACACATCAGTAGTCTATACATAGAATAATTGACTTGAGACTATGATTCCCACGAATTCGTTGACAGGCAAGGAATAGGCCTACGAAACTCCACTGTTGCAGACCTGTAACTACCATATTGCGTGTATAGAAGGAAGGGCTATATGAAACACACTTAAACACCTTATTGTTTGGAACACGCGCGGGGTTCATTTGATAAAAATTTGTTTCTGAATCTATTCTTAAGAGAATCAAATATCCCCAGGTTTCAAATTTATAAGAGTAACTCTCCATTGTAAGATTCATTTTTTTTAAGACGAAATGCGTTAATTTGGAAGTCACTCCAGGAAAATGCCATAGTTTAGACGAAGACTCGAGTCTGACGCAGCACAAACAGGTCCCTGAGGAGGAGACGAACGGTCAAAAACAAATATAATATGTCTCAAGGAGGCGACATTATGCCTCCCTCGGGAATAATGATCATGGACATGGAAGAGCATAAAATCTCTCTCTCCCACACTCTCTCCCTATCTCCCTCTCTCTCTCTCTCTCCTGGCAAACACTCAAGGGGCATAATAGGTAGAAATTGTGGGACCAGAAGTTGACAGGGCTGGCACGCATATTGTGCGCGAGCGTATACGAGAGAGAGAGAGAGAGAGAGAGAGAGAGAGAGAATCTGGACGTAATTAGGCCGACGACTAGATCTACCTTTCCTATACAACTGCTTACATGCAGGATTAGGTCTAATTAACCGGCGAGCTTAATAGATGTATTCTATGGCATACGAATAGTTATTCTGTGTATCTGTAAGGGATTCGTTAAGTGAAGTGAATCGATGACGGTTTTATACTTCGGTGTATCAACCAAAAGAAATAAATGAAAATTTAAGGTCATCGTTGCCAGAGAGGATAACATATGTCGGATATTTCCACATTAAATGAAACTCTTTTATACATTTGTTTTACCAAAGAACAAAAGAAAATTTTGAAAGTAGTCAGGATTGGTCTCGAAAATTAAACAAGTAAAAAACTCGCCGAAGAAATCGAGTTTTTTGTCCGGTGGCGGCATCACCACGGCCAATAAAACTCTTAGCCGCGGCCCATGAAACAGCCACGGAAGTGTGGTGGCCTATAGCGCTGCCAGAAGTACGACCATGGCTAACTTTAATCTTATATAAAATAAAAACTACTGAGGCTCGGGGGGGTTGCAATTTGGTTATGTATAATGATTGGATGATCAATATACCAATTTTCAGCCCTCTAGCCTCAGTAGTCATTAAGATCTGAGGACGGACGACATACAAAGCCGGCACAATAGTTTTCTTTTTCAGAATATTTTAAGCAACGAGCCTGTGCCCAAACAGTACAAAGTAGCATTATAGATTAGGCGTGTTTGCTGTATTCCGTAAATCCATACTTGTATGTATGTCTGTAAAGCATTCAAGCATTCGGTTTGCACTATTCCTTTACAAATCTGCACATTCTTGTTATCATTTATCACATGTTACCTTATCAAGTTTACCTGCTATATAGCCGAGATCGGGCATAGAAGCAGTGGACTACTTAGCCGGTTGACAACCTCCTGTAAACAAAGTCTTTTAGTCGAAGGGACGATTCAGGTGATAAATTTCTCATAAACAGAGCTAATGATATGGCATTTACCCTCCTCCTGCCTCCTGAGATAAGGAAATCAAGGACTACTTGAGAGACTTTCGAGGGGCTTGTTGCGTGGGATCCCCGACGTCTCGTGAAGTGCCGGGGGATCGCGAGCATTGTACGAGCTGTAGTGGGGTCTCCTGGATGATTCATATTCACCATTTATGGGGAAGCGTTAATCAGCACTCTTATTATAAAGATACTTCCATAGCCGGGTATTCACTATCTGGTTTACCTGTCAGTCCACCTGTCAGGTCATCGAATCTGGCGTTAAAACTAACGTGCAGACGACATTTTGTGGGCGGAATCAGTCCACTCATCAAAACTGATGAACTGATGGCATTACCTAAAGTTCTTCCGACCGACTGACAATTCTACTCTTTTCATGGGGACGCTCATCCGTCGAGCAGTCGTGGGTGAACTGACAGGTAAACCAGATCGTGGATACCTCGCCCAAGATCAATCGGATTACATTTCCTGGAACAAGCCACGTTAGAAATGATTCTTTCATCTGGTCAAGGGAAAGTAACAGTCCTTTGCAATTATGTCTGATTGTTCGCGTAATCCTGAAATCTCCAAATAGAGGATCAGTTTCTCAACAAGCTTCTGTGTTCTGAGCATCGCTCTTATGCTTATTTGTGGTTCATCAATGACTGGATAAAAATGGCAGTCAGAGAATGTGCTGAGCAATGTCCTGCCTTATCTAGGAACAATGAAGGATCTTGAGTTACGCTGATTCATCAATATTACAAGTGTAGCAACTGCTCTTGGGTTCGGTGTCAAATTCAAGGCTTATGAAGTTGTATGGTCCCGTTACTAAAAAAAAAAAAAGGAATCAGAGAGTATACTCTCTGAACGATTACAATCTTAAACACTATTCGCATAGAAACTTATTATGATTTCTTAGATGAAGAGAGAGAGAGAGAGAGAGAGAGAGAGAGAGAGAGAGAGAGAGAAATCCTGTATTATGATTTCTTAGGTTAGAGAGAGAGAGTGAGAGAGAGAGAGATCCTATTTATGGTTTCTTAGATTATATATATATATATATATATATATATATATATATATATATATATAGAGAGAGAGAGAGAGAGAGAGAGAGAGAGAGATCCTCTATTATGATTTCTTATGTTAGAAAGAGAGAAAGAGAGAGAGAGAGAGAGAGAGAGAGAGAGAGAGAGAGAGAGAGAGAGAGATCCTTTGCAGAGACACTTATTTTGGGAACCGTCTCTATGCCAACTTCTGCGCGACAACTTTGAGAGCCAATCAGCTTGAGTTTCTCTCTCAATCCGTGAGGCAACTTTTGCATGGGGGATCATCATTAACATGGTAAAGATAATGATATCACTGACAGTCCTGGTGGCCGATAAGGTAAGAAAAAATTTAATAATGATGAAATCGATGAAAATACAATGGCGATCAAATAACAGCTACAATGATAATAATAGCTACAATAATTTGTCTTTTAAACAGATGTGAATATGTTAACGAATTGTTAGTTAAAATGCGCATGTTTAGCTCTGAAAGACGCTTTCACGAATACTAGCTTTGTTTTGGGTAAACAGAAACAGATCCTATAGGATTTAAATTGAAATATGACGCAAGAGAGAGAGAGAGAGAGGAGAGAGAGAGAGAGTTTTTATGAGCAAAGGTGAATATTTAAAGCAGCGTTGGACTTTTATCAAGTGCCAATTGGTTCTCTCTCTCTCTCTCTCTCTCTCTCTCTCTCTCTCTCTCTCTCTCTCTCTCTCTTCTAGATTTATAATTAGTAACAACTTTTTCGTTCCAGTGAGTTGTTGCTCTCCTCCTCCTCCTCCTCCTCCCCCTCCTGCTGTGTAGCATCACCCAATAACCTAGGAGCTCGCCAACCTGTAACCTCAGCATATTTTAAAATGGAACCACATGGAATCGGCGGATGGAGTGCCCTCTCACATATCTTTTCATTCAGCTCTGTTATTCCCTTTCTCATCTCTTCATTCTTATCTCGGCTCCCTCCTCCACTCTCATCGATGTCGAAAGTGTATCGACTCACGGTGGATCCTTTCTCTACCGATTAACTTCCGTTTTCCAGACGAAACCTGAATGAGGTTGTCGCCATCTTTCTTTTAGTTAAATGAGATTTTCTCCTTTACTTCGCGAGAGAGAGAGAGAGAGAGAGAGAGAGAGAGAGAGATGCATGGACCAAGAACTCATTAATCCCCATTTAGGAATTCCAGGGTTTTTCTTTATAGACATAATATTGGTGTTTAATAATATTCGGTATACCATGCCTTTACTAATCATTGGTTGAATTTGTCAGCAGAAAGTTTGCAAATATCAGTCATGCTAAGCGATCTTAAATCAACCATATACAGTCTGACTTGCTCTACTGGCCTAACTGTAATGATCTTGACGTTATCTATCTTACTCTGTTGCTCTAACTGAAATGGTCTATGAATCCACACGGAATCTATCTTGTTGTGCTGACCTGACTATATCTAAATTCAGTATCCTCCTTAGCTGTTATACCATAATTAAATACAATCTACCTATGAGGTCAACCAGATTGCTTGCAGGAATGTGATCAGACCAGAGGCGATAAAGTATGCTAAGATGACGTATACAATAAAGTAGGCTAAGATGAGTGCCGTCACCTGTGGTCCTTCATTTGTTTTGAAAACATTAGTCCAAGCTTCCTGCTTGAGACAACTACCGCGACCTATAATTCAAACGGCCTACGTGATTTGTAATGTGTCTCATCTGTATGTATGTTCATATGTTCGAGCTACTGTCTGCTTCCTTTATGATTTGTAACAGAGATGGGAGTCAGAGTTTAATTAGCCATCATCATTGGCAGAAGCGATCAAGCCATCGTCATTAGAAGACCTGTACAATCCTATCTGATCTTCATCGTGTAATCTCAGAGAATAATAAACTATTTTTATACTTCGTGTTTTCTACTAGAACCTCACATCAGAAAGAAGATATCATGAGTTTAACACATCGTCGTCATAACCAAAGAAGATACCGACTTCGAAAGTTATCATCAAACCCCAAGACACTCCACTGAGTATGGAAGTGCATAACCAACCGACTTAGCGTAAGATTATCGCAAGTCTAACATAACCTCATAGGGCGCCTTATTATATAAGGCAACAGCCCTTTCATTGGTGACAGCGTCTAAGAAGAACTCTTCAACGTCTTCCGAAGAATAATGAATAATATATCATATCAGAAATCAACGACGACGAAAGCAAGAGATTCTTCAAGCAACTTAGTATCATCGTTTAGTGAGCGATTTCAGCAGTGCATAACTTCAAGAAACAAACCCGACGTGTCTTCAAGTTCCTACGGCAATGCAAGCTTCGTCTCTCATTAGAATCATCCAAAAAAACATCTTTTATTGAGCGTTTCCAGCACTTCAAGAAACAAACCGAACGCGTCTGCGGCATCGGATCTTCAAGGAATCGAATCATCCAACAAACGAACAACGCGCACATGGGAAACTCAAGCAAACCAGGTCATCCGCTAAACAGAGAAGGAGGGCCAAGGCCGTGTGTCATTATTGGAACACCGTGACTTCCCACAAAATCAAGCTAAGTACAATTTTTTTATTCATTTGGAGTAACTGAGTGTTTCCTTCACAGGTCGAATTTTCGTTATTCCTGTGGCTGAAGTTATGAGACATTCTTAATCTTACTTTTTTACAGAAATTATCTACATCATTGGGATTTCGCTACTGCGAGTTTTTATCTTTGAGTTTCTGTTTCCAGAAGTTCTACTGAAATATCATAATCATATACTTATGTTAATTTTATCATTTTGGGTGATTATTAATTCTTTACGTAACAAATCATATTAAACAGTGAATATGCGTTTACACAGTGGACGTCTGTATTTATACAGATGCATGGATAGGGTAGTTAGGCACCGTGTGATAAGAAAACACACAAAACAAGTGGAACACCCGTACAAATCTAGATAAATTAGAGGTAACACTATTTTGGGTCAAACAATAAAAGCTTCTTTGCAAAGTCCCGATCGCAGTTTCAGCCTTTAGTTATGCGTAAAAAATTGAATCTCAATGACTGAACTGTAAAAAAATACGGCTGGATTGCAAGGAATAACATGTCTATAAACATTTTCATTAGGTTAACATACTTAACATTCATATAAACAAATCAACAAAATGTCTAAATGCGCTGACCTGGATCCCTCACTATTTCAAATTTTAGCAAAGAATGAAGTAAACCACAGCAAGTACACGATAACGCAGTAGTAGATCAACTTGTTTTAACTAGTAATCGCTCAATTCTGTATAGTTCAAGTCAATTCATAACATTCGTTGCTTTATACGTAACTAACAGCAACATAATGCTAAAAACACACAATACGTTGCCGATGGTAATAAAGAGAAGAATCCTAATTATTATAAAAAGAAATAGGTAAACAGTAGCCCTAAAAATCAGAAACAAACAAGTCGTGCTTAAGCAAACTTGGTTACTGTGTCATCTAGTCAACGGTCAGGGTCAGTCAAATTTGCCGAAGTGTTCAAAACAAAGCACATTCCACACAATAAGCAACTCTAGCAGAGCAGGGAAAAGCGATGTTGGATCATTCATGCCAATACCTTTTTGAATTAAAAAGGAATTTTCCTATGAATCACGACCGTATCAAGTAATCAGAGCAGGTTCTCGTAATTTTAATACAATAAGCGAGCGCTTACAGATACCTCTATAGTTATCAAAAACATAGATCAGTATCAAGTGTAATTGTAAGATATCCATTTATGGGTATACAAAACATTATCTTACTTCCTGCGAAATAAGGCGTGTTTATCAAAGGAAATTCTATAAACCATCTAACATATTAAAATCCGTTTTGAACAAAAAGAGACAGTTAATCAAATAATAATTTATATAGAGGAACCAATCATTTGTCTCATAAGTAGTGATATTGTTCAACGACCCAACAGAATTCTCCCACAACCGCAGTCCCAGTTTGCACGCAAAATCTCGAGACGCATGCACCCTCGAATGTCTTAGTGCGTGTAAAAAGACCTTGCTGGGATCTGACATTTTAATCCTTCCTGACACTCTGAAATATAACGATTTCCGACAGTTGACTCGCAGCAACAAGTTAACACATCGTCGTCATAACCAAAGAAGAAACAGACTTCGAAAGTCCAAGACACTCCAATGAGTATGGAAGTGCATAACCAACCGACTTAGCGTAAGATTATCGCAAGTCTAACATAACCTCATAGGACGCCTTATTATATAAGGCAACAGCCCTTATATAATAGTAATCTAGCACGCTTTACTAAAGTAAATAAATCGTAAAAATGCAATTTATCTTGTTGTATTGTCCTAACGATGATTATCTAAATACAGTCTCATATGCTTTACTCGGGTACCTAGAATGATCTAAAAGCAATCTGTCTTGCTCTAATGAACTTACTATAATGATCTAAACAATCTATCTGACTGCTGTCTTAACTAGAAGTTGTATAAATGCAGTCTCTCACGCCCTACTACCTCAACTACAACCAACTAATTGTAATTCAGTCTGTACTAAATTATCTAATATGATCTTAGTTCAGTCTATTATGCTCTACTAACCTAATTGAAATTATCTAAATGCAATCCACCTTGCTCTACTAACATAGCAGTAATCATCTCAAAGCAATCAGTCATGCTCTAATAACCTAACTATGATTATCTCGATGCAGTTGATCTTTCTCTGTTGACCCAACTAAAATTATCTAAATGCAATCTATCTAAAGCCCCAGTCACGCTGGGCTTATGACCAGCTCCTGACCACACGTAACCGTAGGTCTTAAAAAGGTAATTGAAGGTTTCTGTTGATCATAAAACAGGTTGTCGAAGGTTGGGGAACTTTTTATAATTGACTGAGTCGCAAGGAGGAATTCAGTACAGCACTAAATTCCGCTTGGCGACCGATTTGGTCGTAAGGTGGTCTGCCATAGTCTGATACCAGTGGCCAACCAGTTTGCAACTGATGGATGGGTGGTTGAAACAAGTTGGCGGTGGCTACCAACCCGTTTGTTCTTGTCATTGAGTACTAATTATAAAAGGGGTCATACATTTATACCATACTCAATTGCTCTGAGGTGGTCGTTAATATTCCAATTTTCTCTGGATAGATTTGCCTGAGTATGTCCTTTCTACAGACGTATCCATTATAAACTACTTTGTTCTGGTCACGCATTCACAAAAAATAATTACTCAAAGTAATGTGTAAATAAAATGCCACGGCCTCACGCTGTGGATAATTGCTTGGAACTGCGTTTGAGATTAACGCTCAAAACGACCATCGCTGAATTAGTGGCGCCCTACAGGACCTTGGCTCAATAATTATCGCTCCAAAAGACTTTGGTCAATTGGGTTGCAACCACTAAATATATATGTGTGCAATTTACCTTGTTTTCTTTCCTAACTATTACTCTAATGATTTAAATTTATTTTTCTTGTCTGTTCTTATCTATCAAAAGGTTATTGAAAATTATTAGTAGCCCTGGAACATGGGCTAATATAATTGTTAGCAAGTCCGGAGCGGCCGGAACCGAGAGGCTAGTAATATACACTTTGTGGTCATAATTGAGAAAAATGCCCTCCCCCCCCCTTCAAGAACGACTCTGAAAACTAACGAAAGCCACCAGGAGACAAAATACTGCTTCTTGAAATGGATTAGGGACACTAACAAACAACAAACTGTATCCTACTGAGGGAAATATGACCGCATGCAGCAATTAGTTGTATCAAGAGTCAATATGCAGCATGAATATTCATTACATGGAAAAGGTTATAAGGCAATCTAATCGTTATCCTTGTAGATATCGTCAGTTAAGAAACTGGAAAGTGCAGCAAACGGGCGCTCATAAAGCTCTCTATAAATGATGTTAGGTAGAGTACCTTGAACAATTTCTGGTGACAATGTGTTCGAACAAACAGGATTATCATCCGTACACCAACTCCTTGACCCGAAATCAAACAGAAAATAAATAATCCTGGTTACACTTTACATTTAGAAAGTCGGTGCCACGAAGCTCGACGTTACAATAAAATAATGAACGAATTCTCGTCGGATTCCAGAAATGAATTTTGCCGAGTTCAAACCTACTGAGAGATACGATTTCAGAAAGGTAAAAACGAGGCGCAAGCAATATAACACCAAGGCTACAATAAACCAAAGTTGGAGACAATGTTCTATGTTTTCTGGTAAAGAGCAACTGTGATGCGCTCTCTCTCTCTCTCTCTCTCTCTCTCTCTCTCTCTCTCTCTCTCTCTCTCTCTCTCTCATTTTTAATTAACTCGAGGAGTGACAAGTTCCATGCAATTTCAGACAAGATTTTCCTTTTATAAACAGATATATAACAGAAGTAAAGCAAATTAACAATCTTGGATGAAAACACAAATATCGGAACTGAATCGAGTACGACTGATCCGATTTTAAAAGTATATCTTAGTTAAACAACCCACTGAGCTGATTACAGGTCTCCTAGGCCTGGCCCGGAAGGATTAGATCATTTTCACGGGGTTAGGAACCTATTGGTTACTTAGCAACGGGACCTACAGCTTATTGTGGGATCCGAACCACATTATATCGAGAAATGAACTTTTAATTACCAGAAATACTTTCCTTAGGTTCCACGTTGGCAGAGCAGACAATCGAACTTTGGATTACCGAATCGGTAGACAAGCACGTAATCCACCACTCGTCCTACGATGAACAAAGTTATCTTGAAGTAAAAGAATGTCGTAGCTCCTCATTGGCATGATCGGTTTGGTCTTGGCCTGCCACCTCGGTGGTCGTGAGTTCGATCCTTGGCCATTCCATTGAGGAGTCAGAGATGTGTATTTCTGGTAATAGAAGTTCAATCTCGACGTGCTTGCGGGAAGAATCAGCGCCAAAGCCGTTTGGTTCCGCCGTTGCTGAATACCCTTCCATGCAACGTAAAAACACCATACAAACAAAAGAATGTCGTATTTGTTTTGATTCAACAAAGCCCTTAAAGGATAAAGTCTTAGATGCCCTCCGGGTGAATAGAAACACATGATCGGTCCCAGTGTACCTCACACCCACGTTAGGACCTGGAAAACCTGGCAGATGACGCTGATGACTCGCAAGGTAGACTAGTTTAGAGGGTTCCCCTATCGTGTCGCGAGCGAAAATCTACCAGACCATGAGCGGGGTTGTACACAGCATCACGACAATGGGAAGTACTGACGGTCGACACCACTCGGCTGAAAACACTCTAAAAGACAATGTAACGGTCACTGAAGCTTTGCGTTCAAGACCTGAGAGGTTACGTGATGATGTCTTGGAAAAATAAAAATCTACCATCATTTAAAGAGTTATAAGAAGGCCGTATTAAAGACCCTAAATTTACATAAGTTGGTGCCATAAGGTGTCCTAAGGTTGGCTACGTGGATCGCCGTTGATGGAACCGCGCTCGTTATGAATCCCAGTGGATTTCTCTCGAGTTAGGTCATGCTTCTGAACGAACACCAGCAACTGCCCAACCAGGGCGAAATGACTGCAGTAGTAGTTACGGAATCTGCTGCATCTTCAATGGGGGTGATAGGGTGAAGGGAAAAAGTAAAAACCACTCGTCTTTTTTATGGCCAGGTGTGTAAGGAAGGAAAAGAATGTGGAGAAATCGCGTCAGATTGTTTGCTTGCTACACGTATGAGAAAGGGAAGTGACTGTCACAACTATTCTTAATAGCAACTTTATCCGTGTAACATACATGGAAAGATCATGAAACTACAAAAAACCAGAGAGAGAGAGAGAGAGAGAGAGAGAGAGAGAGAAACTTTATCCGTGTAACATACATGGAAAGTTCATGAAATTATAAAAAAAAAAACAGAGAGAGAGAGAGAGAGAGAGAGAGAGAGAGAGAGAGAGAGAGAGAGAGAGAGAGAAGAGATCAACATTCCATCAGCATTTATCTCGTTGACTATTACTTCGTAAACTAAGAAGAGCAAACTATACCAATATAAGAAATCATACCATTCTAGCACACCGAGTAAAAACGAATCGAATTGGGGAAAAATGGCGCAAACCACCAATGCCAATCGGCCAACACCTTTAAAAACGGGACCAGGAAGAGGAAATGTTGCTTAATTATTCCTTCCGCGGAAACAATGCTTCTCTTCCCCAGACCTTGTTCATTATCAAAATTAGTGAGAAAAAAACGAAACAAAAGTTGTGTTACTCTATTGTTCACAGGCAAGGAAAGCAGGGACAGGGAGTATTACCCCGAGTTTGTTCAGCTGGGGTTCGTATGATTCATAGAGGGAAAGGTTGATGAGAACTGATATAAACCATCTTTTATCTTTTCTCGCCTCGTATTCCCACCCATTCCCCCCTCCCCTTTTCCCTCCCTCCTTCCCATTTTCAAATTTCCATAGAGATAATTCAGTAGGTATCCCTTCCCATATATCACCCTTATTAACACTGTGTGGGTAATTAACTTCACTTCATACATGAAATGGATGAAATGGGAGCCCAGACTACAGGAAGGCAACCCTAAATTTTTCATCATTTCCAACTGTTTTTGCAATGAAGATTTATGAGGTTCATTCATGACTCACAAAGACTAGGCTTAATTTGTATTCTTCTGCCAGAATTAATATCACTGCGTTCGCCCTACACAAAATTTACGACTAAAAAACTTTATGACCACTATAAAGGAAAGGTCTCGTGAAATGTTATCATAGCTACGATGGCTATGGAGTTAAACACTGCTTGCGTTTGCCTAAACACGCTCAGATACACACTGATTGATGTAACACATTAAAAAAATGGATAATCCTCACTTCATTCCAAAAGGTCACTGCCTACTTCGTGAGGACGCAGGCGCACAAGCACACATACTACCTACAAATATACATACATCTAGATACTGCCATGGAAAGGCTAAATATCCGGAGGGGAATAGTGAAAGCATGACAAAAGATGAATCCTGTGACTCAAGTTGTGGAAGTTTTCTGTACATGGGGCTCAGTCCTGATTCAGCAGGTAAAGATAAAAATAAGGTAGTGTCTGTTGTTTTTTTCGTTTTTAAGTGCTATCCTTTACTTACAAAACTGGTTTTCTGTTGAAGGAACAAGAAAAAGTCATTAGAAGATATAAATTGGTGCATTTAGATTGGTGTTGATTATGTATTGTGTGACAATGGATGGACGTGCCTACTATTCATTCATGATTTAGCCCAGATTTTCATATTGTTTTCCATTTCCAAGATGTGAAACTCAGGAGAAAATCTTGACTAGAATGGAGGTTTGCCTCCAGCATTAGTCAAGCGTTTCTTGTCATTTTGCCTTAAATTTCTTCGCGAGGTTCCTTGGTAGCTTATTTAACGAAAGTACGCCTGTCAGACACGGTTGCTGATTCACGTAAGTAAAATGCCAATAGCATAATCCCCAAACCTCTCATTCCCAATGCACGTTTACCCCCGTCGGTGGATGGAGGGAGAGAGAGAACAGTATGGAAAACTGCTGAATAAATAACATATAAATACAGACTGCCGGACGTTAATGTTAAGCTAACTACCCTTTACTGCCATTAATGCGAGAGTAATGCAGGGCAGCGCATATTTAAGAGTCTTTGTTTCGTCATAATTTCCGGGGGGCTCTTTGCAACTTTAGGCTACAGCTGTATCTTCCGGATTTTTGTACGCGGTTGGTAAATGCTTTGCATTAATTACAAGGTTATGTTAAAGCGATTTCCTTATTTATTGCTCTGCATGGCCTCTTCACTATGAATCTCGTAGGGGTGTGTTTCTGAGAATAAACAAGCCAGCGTACGTTTGTCTGCAATGTCTGTAAAGTATACTTGTCTCTCAATCAGTTACATATGCACATGCAAGCTTTCAAATAACGAATTTCATACTTTCAATTTGACTCTCTGTAAAGGAAAAAGGCGGATCAAACAATTCTGTTTCATCTCCAATATTCCGAAACGGAGTCACATGACTGAACAAGGAAAAGCAAAAGGAAGAAAACCTACGATCCTTGCATGATAATCTCGGAAAGTAAAAACTCGCTCAAGAGCCGCGTCCTTGATGCAAAAGGCTTAAGAACGCCCTTCCCAACCAACCGAGATGTCCCACTTTCGCGTCATATTCTAACGGGATGAACACCTTTAATGACCTCTCCGAATAGTACTTAAGAGCAGTTAAAGACATTTCCCTCAGACACAGATCGTCTCCCGAGGTAGTAGCCCGTGGAAGGATGAGTACGCCATTTCCATTGTTTATGTTCTCGACGGCAGAACGAAGAAAACTTTTCTTTGAAAGTCCAAAGGATTTTGGACAGATTCCAATTTCTCGAAAACTAGCGGCATCTAACGGAAGGAAAATGCGCGCCAAGTATTAGTCAGGCCTTAACAGAAACGCGCACATATCATAGCTATGAGAGACGCAGCTTCAAAGGACTCAACCGGTAGCTGTTAAGAGAAAAGGACTATGACGATGATGTTGTTGACTGAAAGAAATCGCGCTGAAGATTGACTTTCACTCCTTGCAAGAAACATCGTGACGTCACAAGCCAGTGGGGGCCCATGTCAGGATGAGCTTAATGCGAGCATATGTTCTTAAGTGAGAGAAGATAGTCTAGGCATTATAATGCTAAGATTAATCCAAGACCCATGGGAGGGAGTTCGGGGAAAGACTTCTAGCGCTTCTAAGGGCTAGACTTAAGTAATGTAATGTCGGAAAAGAAGCCTTGTTGCCGAATATGCTTATGAACTCCTTCGCCAGCCTCATGAGTTTTAATAGCATGAATAAATAAAAATATAATGAGCAGCTTTCTCTAAAAACTCATGACGTTAAAACGTCCTGACCGTACTAGACACACGCACGCGCGCGCGCGCACGTAGAGAGAGAGAGAGAGAGAGAGAGAGAGAATGGAAGTGATTATTAGCACGTAACGACCATTCTAGAGAATGGATTTTGTGCCCACGAGTTAAGAATCTTATTCCACAGTTCTTTTTTTTTTTTAATAAGAGAAGTTACAGCAATATTCAAGAGCCTCTTATTAACTATCATATTTGACTTTAGCGTACCTTAGAATAATTTCTTCTGCATTTTGAAAATAGTGGGTAATATTCTGCTTGATTCAAAAAGTTGCCCGACCTAAGTAGCCTTAAGGGATGAGAAATCAGAAAAAAATGAGGACGTATAGTTGTATTGATAGGTATAAATGGAAACCTGTTTTTCATTTCTTCAATTTGCGTGACCGAATTTGATAGAAAAATTATCGTTGCCAGTGGTGTGAATACCACAAAGCTATAAGAAAAAACAAACCACACATACATTATGTATATAATACATATATAATATATATATAATATATATAATATATATATATATATATATGCATGTATGTATGTATGTATGTATGTATGTATGTATGTATGTATATATGTAAATGTAAATTTCTGACTCACATCAGGATCGAACGCAGGTTTTTTTCAGTTGAAACAAGACCGCTGCCAGCCAAGCCACACAAGTCAGACTACATGTTGGAACCTATGGCTTTACCGACTCAGCAGTGACGCTGCTGAGAGCATTGCATCCGAATTATCCCTTCTGAGTGAATAAGAAAGAAATAAGCAACACGTAGGTAATGACGTGTGGAACAGAAATAAATTTCTGACCCAGTAGAACATCATTTCAAAGCAGAATGGCTCATCTTGTCAAGAGTACCCCAACAGCTTCTCCGGATCCCAAATCCCTGTGCCTTCGAGCCCATCGCCACCCAGTTCTTCAGTAACTCAGTCGTTCAGCTCAGAAACGCAGGCGACCACGCCAGCACCCTTTGCAGATATGCGAGGTCCTTTCAATTAAGAATCTGATGTGCCGTAGTCCACCTTCATGACCGGGAACCCTCTGGGCACTTCTACTCCTCTTCCAGCCCCAGTCACCGCTTGATGTCTTCCAGGAGTCGCAGAAGGCATACAGAAGCCACAAGACGCACCGCCGCAGGTGGAGAAGCCTTTAAGCTAGAGGTGTGGAAGGAAGAAAAGAATGAGGAGGTAAAGGAATGTGGTTCGCAACCTACCCTGCTTTTGAAAGTCTGGCCACCAAACGCATTAAGGCAGCGTAGACGCACAGTCGTTCATACAGTACACCAAGAGCCCTTACATCGTTGCTTCTAAACCAGGAAGTAGCTCAAGTCTCACTGGTGACAAAGCACTTACCAATTATAACTTTCCTTGGGTGTAAGTTATTCCCTAGGTAGAGCGAATTTGATAATAAACGATATTTGTGCATTAATACTTGTAGCTATAACACATTTCACGGTCTTTCTATCAAGTATATATATACATACATATATATGTATATATATTATATATATATATATATATATATATATATATATATATAGTATATATATATATATATATATATATATATATATATATATATACGTATATACACATATACGTGTGTACGTGTATATATATATATATATATTATATATATATATATATATATATATATTATATGCTTAAAAAATCACAGTAGATGCACGTGACTTCATAAATAAGCGAATACCACGGGAAATGATAGTCAGGAATCCAAGCGCTTTCGTCTTTATTCAGACATCGTCAAGGAGCTCCTTGACGATGTCTGAATAAAGACGAAAGCGCTTGGATTCCTGACTATCATTCCTGGTATTCGCTTATATATATATTATATATATATATATCTATATATATATCTATATATATATCTATGTATTATATATATATATATATAGATATATATATATATATATATATATATATATATATAATATATATATATATATATATATATATATATATATACACACACAAAGACCATGTTACTTTGTCGGTGATGTTTTTTTTCAGCAGCATATATGTACAGTATATGAAATCACACCTGAGAAATATATATATGGAAATAAAACCATGCAGCCGATCGCTACCATAACCCCGAACACAGAAATAACATTTATCCTCACCTCTGACAAAAACTTGTATCTTTGACCTCAAATATTTTACAAACTTATTTCTCACAGTCACGCGGAAGCATACTCTCTCTCTCTCTCTCTCTCTCTCTCTCTCACCTTCCTTCCCCAGCTAGCGTTTAGGTGTAAACAAACTTGATTATAAAAGATGTGATAAGGGGAGGCAGGAACGGAGGGAGAAGTTCGCCCGTAGCAGCAAACAATTTATCTTCCATCAAGTAAAGGCAAAAGTTTAAGGAGGAAATTACCATGATAACAGCTTTCCCTCTCTCTCTCTCTCTCTCTCTCTCTCTCTCTCTCTCTCTCTCTCTCTCTCTCTCTCTCTCTCGTAAGAGCAAGCATTTCAACTCGCGGGTTTATTAAAAACGTTAATACTAAATCTATTGCCTTATGTCTCCAGATTTTTCTTTGTCTCATACTAAATCTATATAATATTCCGGTCTTTCCAATATTTCAGATAAAAAATAAACAATAATAAAAAAATAAGATAGAATCTCATGAATACTGATATGTAATTCTTTCATTTGATATTTGGAAATTATCTTACAAATTTGTGAAGCTTCAAACAACCGATAGAGAGAGAGAGGAGAGAGAGAGAGAGAGAGAGAGAGAGAGAGAACGCCATCTCTATCATCCCTAAAATCAAAGCTATTTATATCCTTTTATTGATTAATAACAATCTCACTTCGTAATTACTTTCACCCTCCCTGGCAATCACAATTCTAATCTCCATTTCACTCTATAAGCTCACCCTTTCTAGCATAGACCCCCTGAAGCGGAGAGAGAGAGAGAGAGAGAGAGAGAGAGAGAGAGAGAGATAAAAGGGGATAATCTGACAGAATCGTTTTCGGGGAGGAGCGTACAAATGGCAATTGAAAATGGCTATGAATAATAATGGTGCCGGTCCAGGATCTGATCTCGCGACTCTGTGAACGGAAAGAAAAAACTCGATTTTTGAAAGCGACGCCGACTTCAATTGGAAAATCTATGTTATTAACTTCCTGCCATGGAAAGGTCTGGGTGATGTAGCATTTCGGGGAGCGCCCATGGTAATTCTATATCCATGACAAGATCAGCAGGGCACAGCTGCTTAAACGATACTTGGAAGAAAAAATAAAAATCTGGAGAGGATAATTATGGATGAAGGTACAAAGAAAAGCAGAATGCATTCCAAAGAATGACATCAGTGGGAATGTTAGTTACAGAATCTGTCGAAGGGTAAATTAAGTACAGAATATGTTTAATCGCATTTACCTCAATTGAGCAGCGAGATGAAATGATATATTCAGAAAAGACAGATCATAGTTATGATAATGAAAAAATCTGTTATGACCTGCAGTCCCGGAATACTAGCAACCTTAGGGGTCAGTAGGATATATGTAACTGCTATCTGTTGAAATGTTGATCAATGTAGAGCCTTCAATGAAAAGCGCTATAGGGCAAGTTTCTGCTGCATCTATCTTTTATCTACTTGTATGTATATAATTATATATATATATATATATATAATATATATATATATGTGTGTGTATATATATATATATATATATATGTGGTGGTGTGAATTTATTAATGCACACAAGGGCCTTAGACTTCAGCCATCCATAGCCGTCCTCATGGATAATCTAGAGTCACGATAGAATAACATTCTGATATATAGCAGTTCAGCCAAAATAATTTCAAAATAACAGAATCGAAAATTAAATTTTTTCAAATTTGGAAATTTACTACAAACTTCGCACGCCATAGTTTGAAAAAATGATTAACAAATTCCTTAGGCCAATGCATCTCGCGTATGCTAAATTTGGGGAAAAAGAGTCGAAGTGTCTTCATATACCAAGGTTAGAATTTACGAAAACATGAAGCCATTTATTCCCCTCTATGGAGGTGTAGTGTAGGTTTCAACTATGAATGAAAGACCTTCTTTAACTACGGAACCACCTAGTACAATCAATGTCTGTCCCCAAAAATCCCTTTGTCTGTCTCAGTGCTATCTTTTTTTTTAATCGTTTATCCGAACACTTTTCTCTTGATGAATTCTATATTCCTCTCCCTGAACCCAAAAATTTGCCAAATACAGTCCTGAATTAACTGCCAAGTTACTACAATGAACACATTTCTCTTGAAGAATTCTACATTCCTCTCCCTAAACCCCAAAATTTGTCAAATACATTACTGAATTCTCCGACGAGTTATTACAAATTCTAGGGGGTTCAAATATTTTTCAACATGCTAAACAACCCTAAGATTATTTGCATAAATGTATATATATATACCTCTTAAAATGTTGAGATCACTCTCGTCATTTTACACACATTATTCTTCTAGTAGCTACATATTTTTATGACTTTCCACATCCACAGCCAGCAAGTAATTCTCGCATGTAAAATGAAAGGAATGTAGTATATCACAGCAATTTCAATACTGATTGACTTGTGCAATTACAACCACTCGCTATTCTTAGGAAATCAAGATTATCATTCAGCATTTGGTTTTTAATCTGGATTCCTTGTAAACAAGGAATTCAAATTTCAAGATTCTAACAAAGTAAGTTATTAACAACTTGGGAATCCTGTCAAGGTGGATCACGGTTCAGGGTTGGGTCAGCTGAAATGGCGACCCATGTTAAGTCATGGTAAATCCATCCTCTGACCGACCTGTCTGAAAGGGTTGGAACGTCGGCAGGCCCAGTCAACGTGAGCCATTTCTGCACCAATCTGTGACAGCACCCACTTGGTGATATGACGGACCATCCAATGTCTTATCTAACCTACTCTCAATTGAAAGGAGGCAAAAGGCAATAATAAAAAAATAAGAGCAGAGCTTGGCCATGAAAGGCACCGTTAGACTAGTTTTTCAGAGTAGAAAGGGAATGCCATCCGAAAACGACATCCGAGCGTAGTTGTTCTTTACAGATAAATGTATGAAGGCAAACTGTGACATACACACACACGCACACACAGAGTCCATCATCCATCTTAATACACAATGGGAGAAAGATGTAGCGAGTGGGTTAATGTTTCTCACAGCCTTTCACTTGTGACAAACGGTGACTGGAAAAAGTTAGGCCATTTATTTTTTCATCTTGAGAGAGAGAGAGAGAGAGAGAGAGAGAGAGAGAGAGAGAGAGAGAGAGAGAGAGAGAGAGAGAGTTTAGGCGCAAACAAACTTGATCATAAAAGATTTGATAAGCGGAGGAAGGAATGAAAGAAGTTTGCCCGGGGCAGTAAACAATTTATCTTCCATCAAGTGAAGGCAAAAGTTTAAGAAAGAAATTACCATAATAAGAGCATTCTCTCCCTTCCGCAAATAGACCACTGGAGGAGTTGGGAGTGAAATAAACTGCACGGATATATCTATATCTATCTACTAGTCTATCTATCAATATATATATATATATATATATATATATATATATATATATATAATATATATAGATATATATATATATATATTATTGTGTATGTGTACGTGTGAGTATTTACATATACGTATATGTGTATAAAATATATATATATATATACTATATATATATATATATATATATATATATATATATATATGTGTGTGTGTGTGTGTGTGTGTGTGTATATATACAACGTATATATATATATATATATATATATATATATATTATATATATATATATATATATATATATATATATATATATATATATATATGTATATATATATATATATATATATATACTATATATATTATTATTATATATATACTACGTATGTATATATATACATCAATACAAAGCTAGATAGATAGATAGAGAGAGAGAGAGAGAGAGAGAGAGAATGTTAACTAAATCAGTATTTTCTTTATTATCAACACTCTTTAAGAATCTTCCCCTTTAACTTTTTAAGACACCAATTTAGTATGTTCCTTGAGGTGCTTCCATTCTAAAGGGTGTTACATGGTCGCTGCTGAAACAGTAATCATCATTTATCACCGTTCCTTATCTTAGGAATTCGACAATTTATAAGAAGGAATTTTTGGAACTCACTGCAATAGAGGCAAGATGGGGTAACGAGAGTATCAGAGAGCCACTGGTGTCAATGCAGTATCCATCCTCAATGTGAGCGTAAAGAAAATGAAAAATATTCAGTAAAACCAACCAGAAGATTTCGTTTGCAGTATTCTGAATATTTTATTCTATCGAAACTTGGGTTGACTTTTACAGAAGAGTGAATACTTGCATAAACCATAAGTGACACGTTCTCTGGATTGATTTAGCTTTCGTCAATATCCTAAATACTCATTCTAATATTCAAGACAAAAATTGGTAAACTTTCTCTTCCGATTAATATTATAAGAGGAGCTCGTGTTGTATGTCAACAGTTGGGGGAAGGAAGATGAGTAATGTACATTTAATTATTCTAAGTATAAATATTTAAACCTAAGCATAAGAATACTTCACCCTTCAATACAAAACTTTTACGCGTGAAGAGGTCGAGAAAAGATATTACTTGGGGTATTCGTAAATGATCTCTCTCTCTCTCTCTCTCTCTCTCTCCGTCCTTCCCTTCAACTCCTGGACACCTACAACAGGGTCCAATAAGGGGACGTGAAATATTTGAAAAATATTTTCAGAATTTTCAGATGGAGAGAGAGAGAGAGAGAGAGAGAGAGAGAGAGAGGCGGGGGGGATTTTTTTTTTTCACTCTAAAAACGAATTAAACTAAGAACG
>NC_087212.1:56537982-56547982 GCF_015104395.2 Macrobrachium nipponense | reverse complement strand
CTCTAAAGTATTCATTAATAACTATCAGTTTACGGTAAGTTAAAGCAATTCCCTCTGAAATCCCACAATCCATTTCTGTTTACGTATCTAGCCCTCTCTCAAGGCCGCTATATACGTAACATTGTCGACCTTCGCCGAGGATATGAACATAGCTTGCTTAAAAAAAAAAAGCTTGTAAATCGCGTTATCCGTTGTAAACGTAAACTGTAAATTATTTTACAAAAAAGCAAATCAAGCCACACTTGCAGGGAAAGAAGACACACTGGCTCACGGTAAGGTATTCCATTCATTAATATGATTATTCTATAACCATCTGTTAGATTAAGGTACGTTTAAGTATTTTTATTGTAAAGTGGTTTAAACAAATGTGAAGGTAGAAATCTTATTATTGTAACGGCCAGAGCGCCGAGCGAATTCTGTTTTTGTAAATCGCATTGTTGTCATAGAGCTACAACGAACACGTGTGCAGATAGATGCCAGAAAGGACCCAGATCAAACTAGGAAGTGCTTTGCCAGGGTTTATTGCTGTATGAGAAAGCCTAGCTAGTTAGGAGTGTTTTTACTAATAGTTACGGCAAAAGAAGTGTATAATTCTTTTGTCTGTGATATGTTAGGGAATCCATTTTAAACTTAGTTTTCATTCCAAGTGTTGGTAACCGCTACATCTCAGCTAATTCAGCTTAGCGCACTTTCGCGCCTGCGCGGTCTCAACCAGCCTTCGTTTTCGCTCACAGCGGCAGCCATGTTTTTATCCCTTTCAGAATTATCTAAACCATTTAAGCAAAGTAACGTAAGTCTCAAAGTTTTAACGTAAATAATATCGATCTCGGTACTAGTATCTATCGTCCTGCCAGAGAAATTAACGTAATTCGTCTTGAATAAAGTAGAATTTTTTTTTTGTGTTGTAAATTGCCTTCGCATTTACAGAGAATCAGCTGATTCGCCATCAATGCTAGCACACCGTGGTGCTAACCCGGCCGGTCTTCTCGCCTCACGTGTTTCACCTCGCATCGCTCACTCGCGCGCTGAGCGAAAATTCATTTCACTTAACGTAACCTCATTTACAATTGTTTGCTAACATCGTTTTCAAATCCTTACCGTAATTTTTCACTTGTCCTTACGTAAAGTTAACGTACAAAATCTTAAAAGTAGAGTCACTTGCAAGAATTGTTAACGTAAAAACGCGTCTTTGTAAAATTCATATCGAAACGCGAATCATTTCATAAGCGCAAGCCGCTAACATTAACGTAAACATCGTTCACCGCGAGCGCGTTATCATTTTTCATAAAATGTTATCAAAAGCAATTCTTTCACAAAAAACGTTAACGTAAGTAGATAATTTAACGCAAGTTGCGTCATATTAAAACGAACATTAGTAGTTCAATTCAAATATAAGGGAGTTCATTCATATATCATTTTTCACCCTCTCCGAGAGAGAGAGAGAGAGAGAGAGCGAGAAAACCAGAACCCAGTATTCACGAAGCCAAGAGTACTACATCTTACCATTAATTATAGCATGCCGAATTAACGTTATTTTAGTCTCTTGTGTCTTTCATTTACACAGCGTGATACGTACGCGCATGTGTCCATTGCAGTTTGCAAAACATTTATTATTTCATTTACCGAGTACTTCAGCGAGGGTGACTGAGCATTTTCAATTATCATTACCTGTCGTTGCCCGAGTGGTCTGGTGTTCATTTTTTATCACAAAAGACTTGCGTATACCGCAAGCACAAACGCACAGTGTGCCACGCAAATTCATTACTTCCAGACAGGGAAGTCGTTACCAGTTTAGGACTGGCCACCACCAGTGCACGTCAGGTCTTACCATTTCACAGTGCCACTAATTCTTGACACTGTCCATCGACTGGCTGCTGAAGTACTCCCACCTTTTACTTTCTCTCCTCCACTATTACACTCTGCCACGAACAGAGTGCCATTTCACTTCAGTATATTTAAGTATACTGCATGTAGTGTCCGGGACACACCAGCACCGATACCAGTGCTCCAAGGAACCCGCCTCCAAATAAGGGCCATTTGCCACCGCTGTACAGGCCGTAACAGGTTAGCCATTAAACCTGCGTGTCCGTCCTTACGGAACGCCCCAGTAATTAGTGTGTCCATGTACAACGGGTCAGTGGATCCTTCGGAACACTCAACAAAGGGAACGCCTCCCGAAGCGCCGCAATACCAGCACTACTAGTGCTGCCCAAGGAACGCCTCCTCATAAGTGCCGCACACTTCATTCGATTTTTCCACCTCATCAGAAGGTGCCATTCACAAAGTGCCACCGAGCACCCGATCTTTTCACTTTTCATTACCACATTGCAGAACCCATTTCCAAGTGAGTGCCACTTTCCACAGTAGGCACTCCTATTCCATTCAGTACCCTTTCCTGGCCATTATTTTCATTTTCCTCCGAGCCTCTACTGCAGCCTAAGGGAAATGTCTTCCCCTGCTTCCCGCGCCTTCTTTGCCAGAGAGCTAGAGAAGCTCAGAGCCTCATAACTCTGGGCAGGGAGGCTGGTTACACTGGACAGCCCTTGACCAGTGGATAAAGACGCAGCAGGCTGCTGCGCGCCAGCAGGGAAAGGAAGAAAGAGAAGCAGAGAGGAAAGCCGGAGAAGCAGAGAGAAAAGAAAGAGAAGCAGAGAGGATAGCCAGAGAAGCAGAGAGAGAAAAGAAAAGAGAAGAGAGAAAGCATGAGCTAGCTCTCCTAGATGACGCAATCTCTCTGCTAGTTTCCAAGCCCCAGAACCATGAGCTGGACTCCCGGTAAGAGGTGGTTGCGGAGGTTCTGCACCACTTGTTGTGTGCGTGGGCAAGCTGTGGATTCCGACCAGTGCCCAAGTCGGTCTCTACCTTAGGAGGAGAGCTTTCAGGGTGAACTTCTCCAAGGCTACCATGTAGCCCTGCCTGATGAACAGTCTCCTACGGCCTATCAGTGGTAGAAGTCATGGCCGACACCGAAGCCCAGGTCTCCCTTATTTCCAGAAAGGCATTGCCTAGGGGTGCCAAAATCCAGGACGAACGAAGAAATTCAGTTTGAATGGATTGACGGTAACCTCTATTCTGTCCTTCGGTCCTTCTGAATGTGGAAATGCCCTTTCTGGACCAGGAGACCAGGGAAACACATTGTGCCGCTGGGCGTAGTTGACCAATTTCATGATGTTTATCAGGTGATATTGGGCCGAGATCTACTAAAGCCGTATCTCCCCTGGACGCAGCTCCCACTACCAGATGCACCGGACACCTGCAGCATGCAGTATAACCACACCTCAATTTTAGGTTCAAGAGGCTATTTGCCTCCGATGTCCCCGACATCCTGTCTATTTGGCGAACCTGGCCCTGACCCAGTGTCAGAGCCCGAAGTTTCTTCCACACCCATCTCAGCCTCTTACCACTTTACCGCCTACCTCCTCCCCTTTGGAAGAGGTAAGCCCACCAGTTGACCCCGGACTTGTTTCCGAGGGTGATCCAACAGAGGACGTTTCACCTGTGCCAGAGCACACTGCCAGCCTTGGTGACTCCGCAGATTCGCAACCTGTGGGGGCATCTCGGTCTTATCATCCAGTGCCATGGAAGAGGTTCTGGAACACGTTCTGCCGAGACTGTGGCCGCAAGGGTCACATGTCTGCAAATTACGGAGGGTGCGCTAATCGCAATATTCCTGCCATCGCAATGGCCGTAACCAATCCTTCTTCACTAGGACCCCCAGCTAAGGGCCCTATAACTGTTGCACCCCTCCAAAGTCATTATCAGCCAAGCCACATCAGAGCCTACGACGACTCTGGCGCTCAAGTCTCCCTGATACGGGAAGACAGAATCCCCCGAGGGGCTACCGTCGATAGACGACAACTAATCACCATCGAAGGTATCAACCATATCAAGCTGATCCTTCCAACCGTGCAATTGAGAGTCACCGAACCTCATTTCTCCAAAGTTTGTACCCTTGCAGTTTGCAAGCTACATCCCAGGAGGTTATGACCTCCTCCTAGGGCAAGACATGAAGTCTCTCAAAATTCAAAAAGCCTATGGGTCCTAGCCCCACCACAAATCACTACAAAGCAAGGAGCCATCGCAATTCTACTTCCTCCAGGAAGTACGTCCACCAACAGTCTCCCCTGTTACCAAGGAGGGAGATTGACCATTCACAGTTCCGTTGCAAAACCTGCAACGTAATAGGGCACTCCCACGAATTGGCCTAGGTGCCTAGCCGACTACCAGCAGCGGACAATGTCCACTTTCCCAACCAAGGCTTGGCTTAGCCTTCCAAAAGAGACAGGAGCCTCTGTCTCCCATTTCCAACAGGGCACGCTGAGAGGTATTGCACCTCCACTACCCGCCACAGGTCCAGTCGACCTCAACTCTCTGCCAGTGCCACTTGGCAGCACTGAGCAGTGCCAAGCTCCGTCCAGCCTGGACGTAGAGCCACCACCGAACTTGACTTCTGCGCCTGGCCCCGAGCTAGTGCCGGCGCCAAACCTAACCAAGGATCCTCCTACAGGAGATCCTCCAACAGGCATGGAGCTTACCGCAGCCCATGGCCAACCCAAAGTCCATGAGTCTTCTTCACCCTCACCACTGTCGCCCGAGGATGAACCTCCGGCAGACCTAACCTTCATACCTCCTCTGGAAAACCAGGAACTGCCCAACCAGGAGTCAGCCTGGAGTTTTACCCCTTACGACGGCTGTCGCAGCAGCCGAAGTGAGGGCCTCCCTGCAGTAGGTTCCACCTCTACGACGGTTGCTGCAGATACCGAAGTAGGGTGTTCTCCTGAAATCCCTCAGACTACCACTGCCTCTGCTCCTGCCTGGCGTTTTCTGTCTGGCCTTTCCCCAGAGTCGGTGCCTCCGTCTACTCCTCGGACTGGTATAGCCAGTCCTGGAGGAATAAGAAGAAGAAGAAGAAGGGATGTAACCAATCATTAACAAACTAACCCAAGAGCCACATGCTCTCCTTGACACCTGTGCCTGAGGTACAGTGTCACATTCATTTGCAGAATGATCCTGGCACCTACCCAGAGAAGGTAGCCAGCCTGATCTCTGCCAGTAGCACTAACCCTCTAACCCCTAGCCATTGTAATACTAACCCTCACTTAAATATAACTACCTCATTGCATTTCCCTCCTGGTCAACTAACCACTCATCATCCCCAAGCATCATTACCTCTTATCATGTATTTTTACAATTCCGTCGCTGAACTACTGCTGTGCGTACCACACTCTGGAATGATTGCGTCTTCATTTAAATGTATTGAGTAGGTTAGGCTAATGATTTAGTACCAGGGCATTAGGTTAGTAGCAAGTAGAATTTTCAAGTAACCTTATCTAGGGGTAGAGTAGACTGTCGTCACAAATACAACCTGTAGTTATTTATTAGGCTAGACTACATCACTATATTAAGTTAGTACACTTAGCATCTTTGCCTATAAGTTAGGTAGGCCACTGTAGTTAGCTGTATCCCTGCTCAAAAAAAAACTTCAAATTGGATAGGAGAACGGGGTAGTCGAGACGATCAATTTATTTAAGCCAAGACCTTCACACCCGAAAGGGAGTGAATGCCTTCTTAACAGGGGGAGCTGTGACGTTTATAGATCGTTCGTCTACCCCGCAATTAACTAAATAATTTGATTGGAAAACGGCAGCCATTTCTTTAGAATATCAGCTGATTTTTAGTAACCGCGGGAAACCCACAGCCAGCTAGAGATAGGAAGTTCCCCAGTTGGGGAAAAGAGTCTTTTATCAGCTGTAGGGACGTATCTCAAAAGGGAAGGGTGTAGGCAGATTGGTACTTCTTAGACCTATACCTTAAGCTCTCTTTCCTTGTGACCCCTCTGCTGGCTGTATGCTTGTTTTCCAGGATTTGCCTTGATCGTGGGGGGTTAAGCTGACCTCCAACCCCCAAGCAACCCAACTGAATTCTGTCTCAGTCGGCTGCGAGACGTGATCTCGGACAGAGGTCAAATTACCTGCCTTCCTGTTAGGCCTACCCAGGGTGTGAGTGGCGCGCCGATGACCCAGGCCTCAGACAAAGGGGGCCACATTTTCTACAAAGAGCCACTGAACACGACATCCAGGTACGTCTTGTGAAACAACATATTGCCAGTCCCTTATCACCTATTATAATTTTTGATCCTCATTCTCCCAATTCAATTTCCAGCAACAAAAGGAATTCATCCCTTTGTTCCCTCTCACTGCCTCATGGCCGCATGCTTCCCCTTGTGTGATCGTCCCAGACCAATGGAGTCATTGCATACTTCAGTGAAACCTTAAAAGTTCCTTCTCCCCAGTATTAGAGAATTAATTAATCAAAGCAAGAAGTCATTTTTTCTTTTATCTCGTTTAATCTGGGATTCTTTTCCAGATTCCATGAGTCACGTGCCGTCTCTGCCCGCAAGTGTGCATTACCCAAGTGAAATGAAAATCAGCTTGAATTGAATGAGACTATAAGCCCCAACGTGGGGGCCAATATCATTTAACTTTTTCTCCAGGCCAGCACGGGCCTTTTTGTAAATAAATAGCTGTTAAGTAACGAGCTGAGTTTTCTGGCGACCTTCCCTCTAAAGTATTCATTAATAACTATCAGTTTACGGTAAGTTAAAGCAATTCCCTCTTGAAATCCCTCAATCATTTCTGTTTACGTATCTAGCCTCTCTCAAGGCCGCTATATACGTAACAATATATATTTAACTATAATAGAGTAACAAGAATATCTTAGCACATAAACATAAACCGTTCCATACCCGAGGATGCTTCTTTGTAGCAATTAAAGACTATGGGTTCCGCATTTTTTTGTCAAAGATCCTTGTACAAAAATCTCGGATTTCAGGCAAGTATTATGATGATAACGTCTATTAATATTCAATATTTACAAACTCTTTAAACGAGCAAGACAAATGATCATAAATCCGATAGGTAAACATCGGGAAATGACGATGATTATTGGCAAAATGAAAGCGAAATCGAATTACCTGGCAGAATCGTAATAACTGATACCATTTCCGACAAGTGGAATTCTAATCTTTGAGTCTTAGAAACAATTCTGGCAACAACAACTTATCTCTCTCTCTCTCTCTCTCTCTCTCTCTCTCTCTCTCTCTCTCTCTCTCTCAGTATAAATCAGATAAAAGATACAAAAAACGGATATTAAGTGGACGGAATTCTCTTTCATTCGCGAACAAGTTACCTTTCTCTTAGTAATATTAAAACTTAAATGTTATTTACCAAGAGCTCACACAGCCCAAAGTTACCACTGATAATTAAATAGTATTTTTGCTACAGATCCGCAGATACCAAGAAGCACGCACTCCTGTTGAAGCAAATATCACAGATGATGAAATCTGGTTTGAAATTTTGATTTATTCAAGGCCAACTCTTATTTAAACGCCGGGGAAAGGTAATGTTGTCATTAAATATCTATGAGACTAATTATGAGTATTGACGAAGTTAATAGACCCTTGATATTCTCAAAAACTACTATGTAGGAAGTTAATTTTTCCGATTATCACCTACCCTAATTTTGAAGATCATTTAAGTCTCCGTTCTCAAAATGCTATTTTTCCCATATATTTGAACGCTGGCCTCCCAGCCGAAAGGAAAGTTCCCCATTCAGTTAAATATAATCCGTTCATCATTAATCCTGTGTTAATTCTATGCTGATGAATCTTACGATCTCAAGCTACGCTTAGTTCTCTCTCTAAATGATGGATAGCATTCCTATATATTTAGCTAATCAAATATCCACTCCTGTAGATACCGCTTGACATCTTTGCCCAGTTCAAGTATGCATTGCATCATGACTCGGCCATAAAAACAGGTTAAAACCTTTCATAAATTCCTATAACATCTATCTATCTAATGGGACTAATGATAAGTGTCTCCGTCGTCGCCCTTTTAAAACAGGCATCCAGCTGAAGATTAATATCTTATTTAGTGAGCCTTATCGGTTTCCATCTTTCCCCGAACGCCACTAATCTCTCTCCATCACATTACGCCTTCTCCTTCTACTTCCAGCTCCCAGCATCATCTCCCTCCCCCATCTCATCTCGGGCACTCACAACCCATTCCCTAGATTCCCCCAATAAATATCGCTCCCTCCCATCCCACCAGCTACCCGGCACCTCATGGACGATATGCAACCAAGCCCCCTGCCTCCGTCCGCCCCCCTTCTCTCTCTCTCTCTCTCTCTCTCTCTCTCTCTCTCTCTCTCGTACTACGCTCCTTCGTCAGATATTTTTCAGCAAAAGGTAATGGCCTGAGAGGCTTGTAACTTCTCCTGGGAACAATTAAGGTAATTATGTTCATAAAGATCAAGGGAGAGGATTCAGTCCGTCCCTTAGCGATGTTACATTAGCATGCTGGGTTTTTTTTAAATGTTTGTTTTGTTTTCATGTTTTTTATTTCTTTTTTCATGGAATTATCATGCAGAGAGAGAGAGAGAGAGGGAGAGAGAGAAATTTATTTGTCGGCTGGAAAAACTAAAAGATTAAAGATCGAATACAAAAAAAGTACCGTGCATGTATATATATTCCCTTATGCACATACGCGCATATATATATATATATATATATATATATATATATATATATATATATATATATATATATATATATAATGAATTGCCAGTGTGCTCCCATATGAATACACATGTATGCAAGTGTGCCAGTCAAGCACGCAAAGCTGTCTCTCGCATTAAATCTTTGAACATCTTTCATCACCAGCGAGAAAAGAAGTCTGTATTTAGCTATTTATTTTCTCGACATTCTTAAAATATCCTCGTCGTGATAAACGAGAGGTGTCATTCCCCTAAAGCGATACGCATTACTTTCCTTTCGTTTACGAGCTAAACTTCTTGGGCCAGTCTCTGACACCCGAAATACCGGGGCTTTAACATAATCTAATGTCTCCCTAAAACCAAGAATACAGAAGTCACGTCGCTGCTTGGTATTCGGGAAAGTTGGCGCGAGAAAGATTCGTCAAAAGCATCGAATTTCTGTGACGTGTCCCGGGATCACCAAGTTCCTTCCTTTAAAGCAAACATGGGTTTCTCGAGGTCTTACTCCCAAAATTCAAGTTAAACATATGTAATATATGCTTCGTGGTCGTTTCTATTTTACACATATTTAATAATGTTTCGTGGTCGTTTTTAAACACATGTAATAGTGTGTCGTGGTCGTTTTTATTTTAAACATATGTAATATATGCTTCATGGTCGTTTCTATTTTAAACATATGTAATATATGTTTCGTGGTCGTTTTTATTTTAAACACATGTAATAATGTGTCGTGGTCGTTTTTATTTTAAACATATGTAATATATGCTTCGTGGTCGTTTTTATTTTAAACACATGAAATAATGGTCGTGGTCGTTTTTATTTTAAACATATATAATAATGTTTCGTGGTCATTCCTATTTGAAACATATGTAATACTGTTTCATGGTCGTTTTTATTTGAAACATATGTAATAATGTTTCGTGGTCGTTTTTATTTTACAAATATAAATGCACCTTTATACTCAGGAATGCGCTTGTTAACTTTCCTTATTATATACAGAGAATGCTACAAATACCTTCAGATGTTTTCACTGAGGAATGGAGAATTTTTCAATATCTTTAGACAAGTCAAATGGCGACGAAAAGAAAACCAAAACAATTTTGCATTGTTCCTAGTATAAAGTATATAATTTTTTTCAGAAAAATATAAAACGAGTATGTAATTATACAAAAGACTTTATAAAATCCTATAAAAACAACCATGGAACATACTATAGTCTCTCCTACCAACAAAAATCCACAGGTGCATAAAATCATTAAAGTAGGAGAAAGCAAATCAACCAAGGGAGGCAGGGTCTCCTACGCGGAGGAAGAGAGCGCTGCCTCTAAGGCCGCCGGCTTGAAATTTGATATTCATGTATTCAAAGCATTGGACTTGAAGACCCCCTGACGGAAATTTATGTAAAATCGTTCTTCTTAAGTCTCATACATCGGCTGTTTCTTTG
>NC_087212.1:56495482-56527982 GCF_015104395.2 Macrobrachium nipponense | reverse complement strand
GCTACCCTGTGTAACACCAGGCTTATAATTATGAATTGCAAACTCAGAGTTAGGCGAGATCAAATTATCTTTTATGATCTACGAACAACTTGAGGCCCCTTTCTTCCATACACCCGATAATAGGTTTAAACTCTGGGCCTCTGTTGTGGTTCTCCCCTGAACCCTGAGACCATAATTTGAACTAACTGTAATTTACAAGGCATGGGACTGGTTGTATGTTGAATGTACTGACTGTGGCGCTGTCGATTTTGATAAAAAGATTTCTAATGACCTTAACTCGATACTCTTACTTTTAAAATGTGGACCATTAATGTGGACCATTATTGTGGACCTAGTCTTGGACCCGTGGTCCATCGGTCGAACAGACAGGTTGTATTCTTTGTATGGTTGCTTCCATTATGTCTCGTTGTGTCTTGACCATTTTTTCTAGAGAATTAAAGGATTCATCTGAGTGTTAAATATTTCACAATTATCTCTCCCTAAGGACGTTTGGTGTTAACTTGGTCCAGTGGTCATGGAGAACTCGAAAAACAGACGCACACAGACATCACAGACAGTGACAAACACCAGCTAAACTTGTCAGAAAAATGCTTAATGGAGCCAAAATGCAGAGGGAAAGAAAAATGGTGGTACTTAACCAAGAAGACAGACCGCCACCGTACATCATCAGAAAGGGTGAAAGGGGAAATCAGAAGCTGGAAAAAGATTCCGTAGTTTGAGCGAATCAAAGTCTGGAAGAAATAGCCGTTGGGTCTTATGAAGCCTTTTGTGTAGATCTGGGAATCTTTCCTTGCGCTCAGTTGCTGATTAAATGGCGTTGTAACCCCCAGTGGTATCAACACCGAATTTTTTTCTTTGTTTTCTATAGATTAACAAAATAAATAACACACATAAAGAATCATATTCATTCCAAAGGATAAACTGCGATAAACTGAACACGCCAGTGTCACTGTGCCTCGTGAGCTCTCATGAGATTCCGGAACAACTCATTCTTCCATCTGTAGCTCTGTTATCTAAAAGAAGTGACCTTCAATGGGAGGGATGGAAATTAAAAGAATGATTCTATATCAAGCAACCTGAAACCCAAAATAGTAGTTATGTAAAGATAAATCGACAGTCAATATCAAAATGTACGTACTAATAATAACAACAAATAAAACGCGGTATTCTTACTAACAAATAAAGGATCATCCTGCAAGAAGGCACAAAATAACATAAATGTAACATGACTTGGGCAGAAAACAATGTTCCTCGGGTGGGAAAATGCGAATTTCAGGCAATTTCACGCATGGGAGAAAATAAGGATAAGGCTGGTAATAGCAGCGTATTCTCATCTTGAAATTTTGTTGCAATTTGTATCACAGTCTTTTTTTTTTTTCCTTTTTCTGTGAGGTTTTGCGCGCTTTGCAAAATGGAAGTAGAAAACGGAATCGATAGGGAAATATCATTAAGCAAATTAAACGAGATCAATTTTTATTATTTTTGTAATTTTACATTATTCTATCTCAGACGACCACTGTCCTGTCAGATTTACTAAATTTTAGGTTTTAAACATGCAAAAACAACTATACCAAGGCAGCCACAGGCTGATATTATCAGGAATATAACTTAAACACAGTTGTACGTCGTAAGAATATTCCATATAATTATTGTCCGGAATTGCTGCCTACAGTATCACATTATTGCGAAATAGCAATCACAAGAAAGAATTTCGGGAAACCGAATCGAGCAAGATCCAGTACACTTTCATTCTGTCAGGCATCAAAAAATAAAACAAACCATAAACATGTATAATTACCCTCTCCAAACAGCAAAATCCAAACGAATAAAGAAACACGGAAGAGTGGAATTCAAAACATTTCGCGAAAGCCTTTGAAAGCGCACCTTTTGTTTCCTGTGAGGAAAAATAATGAAAGAGAAAAACAGGCGACGAAAATTCTTTTCTCTTTTCCTCGCGTAGGCAAAAATATCTGCAGCACAGAGCATGAAGATGTCGCTTAGGCTTAAGTTGCGTCATAAACAACACTTAACGAGAACTCTAATTGCATTCATGTTAACTACACCAATTTTCTCTTACGCCCGTTCCCTTCCCATGCCGCCGCCACCTCCTCCTCCTCTTCCTACCCCTCCCCCTTTTTCCTTTCCCTTCTAATCCTTTAATATCGTCCCCCCTTCTCCCCCCCGTCCATCCACTCCTTTCCCCAACCCCCTCCCTACCTACATACCTCTTGACACCTTATCCTTTAAATAGACAAGTCTCTCGCCTTCCTTTTAAAACATGTCGCGATCGTTTACAACTAAGGCGTTTTTCCACTGTCCATGAGCTCATTCCTTGAACGGCATCTTCGAAAACCATAGGGTGAAACATTCGATGTATCTAAAGGCTAAAAAAAGGAAAAACATCCCCATTGCAATTTTACGGATAGGTGTCAGTAACTACAAAGCTGCATAGGAAGTCTTTCGTGTGGTGTCGCCGTGGTTTCATAAGTCCTTGTTTATTAACCTTCCGCCCACATCTGTTTTTCCACAACTTTCTTCAAATTATCTTTACGCCACAGGGGGATTCTTGCTTAATATATTGTGGGGAAACGTTGTACTAGGTAGATATTCCATTTTCTATGATGTTTTGTCTCTGAAATCTTTATATTTTTCCTAAGTCAATCATTTTTTTTTCTTCTAAAAAAAATCCGTCAAATTACTTTGTAATGTTTTTAAAATTCGAGCTTTTTAAACCTTAGCTTTACTGTAAGTTCAACTCTAAATACCTCAATTTCTCATTCCCAAAGCCTAAGATATCCTATCGATCCAAGTCATTCTGAGAATGCTAAATGCATTAAAGCAGCAGAGGCGTTAAATTTTTAACTTGTATTTGTTCCGCCTTTCCCTTTTAATGAGAAGAGGCTCACGAAAAGTTGGTCAGTAACAGCATCCCAAGATACCGAGATATTTCAATTAACGTTTTATGTATCATAAACACTGGGTAAACCAATATCGGTATAAATGACGGTAATATAAAAGGGAGTCAGGCCAGCAAGTTCTGATACTTGAGGAAGTTAGGTTCCCGAAGCATGCATCAATGTAGTACTTGATTATGGAACTTCCTGCTGAGATTGAGCGCCGAGGCACCTCAGACCAAGGTCTAGACTCTAGACCTTGCCTCAGAAATGCCATCGAAACTGGGACATTCTCAAGAGCGTGATGTACGGGCGGGGTCGGGTTGTTCTTCATCATAAGGCCATACTTTTTTTTCTAATATTAGATTATATAATTTAAGGTATAGTCGTAGTTACAAGGTTTAAGTGTTGAGCGTTAATTTCCCGTCCAGCGCGGCCATCATCCCGTTACAGAGATACATTCGAGTATGTATGGAAATACAGCCTGGTAGGTATTTCATCCTGGAACACGAAGGAGAGGAAGACCTAAGACCAGGTGGAGAGATTGCATTAGAGATGATATGAGGGAGAAGGGAGTACGGGAGGAAATGACACAGGACAGAGGTAGATGGGAAGAAGGTATTTTATCCTGTCATGGCGTCTGGCTTCAGGGATTTCGTGCCACCTTTGAGAGGGTGCCCTCAGATGGCACTGCGACGGCTAACCCGATAAGAGACTGACTCTTCGGGACTTGATGCCTAATTTAAGTGTCATCGACAAAGCACGGGGCAGCCGCCATCCACAAATCGCAGGTGTGCTCCATATCTGTGAAAGTTCTCCATCGTAACGCAGGAGCCATTCCTTTGCCTACGAACATCAGGATTACCCGCTACAGGAACAACCACATTTCACGATGATATCACTGACGAAGATGTCCTTACGATACGCCCTGAAGAATCATGCTTACAGATTACCCAGAGTCGCCCATTTTTTTCATCCTATCAATGCGATTACGAAAAAAAAAAAAAAAAAAAACATTAATTTTTGTAACTGGTTACCTGGTCTACGTGGGAGAACCCACCCTCGCCACAATCTTAATATCGCGTTCAGGGCCATCACCTCCGCAGGAATAAGACCAGAAACTGTAGTCACCGTTTGACTAAGGCCAAGCGGAATCTGTAAATCCATTAGGTATACTAACAGTATACAGCTCTCGTCGAGGCTGACAAAACTTGCGTCATCCTTTCAGATAGAACAACAATCTCATTTTTTTCCCCAGACTTCACATTTCTTTTTCTTTTCCATCGACCCCCTACAACTTAAAGAAAGATTTATTTTTTACCGTTGTAAAAAGGCTCGAGCAAACGAAATACTGAGTGTTCTATTTTTCCAACCTTCTCTAGCACGATCAATTTTTTTCCATTTCCTTACAGACTATTTACGACTTTACAGTAATTGCTGCTATAACTCTCTCTCCCTCTCTTCTGATAACGGGTACCTTAAGGTCTAAGAGGTTTCTACATCGTTTTCAATTTCTTATCATTGGAACGACTCTTGCAGGCTGCTCTATGAGCAAGAGTTCGTGCTGGCATAAAGCCGCATTAATCTCAGAGCAAGAGCCTTCATAATCCAACGCATCCCAGACTTTCGTTGCGAGAACGCTGTGCTGAGCTGCAGCGAAACGGTAAAAGCTGTCTTGTACATTTCCCCTACTTTTAAGCGCATTTGTATTTTAGCAGATTGAAGATATTCCAAGTGTATCTTTAACCCTCATATCGTGAGACCAGAATAGGGTAATTATTACGTGATATCACCTCTGGAGAAAAGTCTTATTTATAAAAAGCTTTGTTTTATTTTTATTACTGCAATGATGATAATGAAGATAAATTCGAGTATCGAAATTACGAAAGCTCATTATCAATATTCTGAAACGGCACTCTTCACAAAGACACCCTGAAAACCATCCAAGGTATAACACATTATTAAAGTAATTACAGCAATAGTGCTGCTCTCCTCTACATCATCATCACGTATTTTTACTATAAAACCGATTCAATGTTTCATTGCGAATAACCGTTAAGTGAAAAAGAAACACATTGTTAGGCAGTTTACCATATTTACTCAAGTAAAAAATATCGGAAAAAAAACTATCGTTATCTGATTCTAACTTCTAAATGCAAAATAAATTAATAAATGATTAAATGGGCGAAGTAACCAATAACTTCACGTTCACCAGTGCCCAAGGAAAAATGGTGATGACTGAGGGGTCGAGTTTCCAAACCCTTTATTCGGATTTAATGCCATTTTCTCCCCCGCTTTTGATAGGCATTGTGATTAGTATTATTTATTTGGATCTAGAATAATGAGGTAGTGTGATTCATTGTGTGGGTCTGAGAGAGAGAGAGAGAGAGAGAGAGAGAGAGAAATATACTCTAAATGAAATCGATTATAATTGAGTAGTATTCATTCTACTAAAGGAAGAGTCTTTTATCAAGAGGCTGCCATTTTCCCGTTTACTACGCAATTTACAAGAAAAAAAAATTCAGAAACCTGTGATTCTAATTGCACAGGTTAATTTGTTAAAGAAAATCCATGAAAGTAAAGATTTGATAAACTTGAAGCAATTACAAAGTTCATTGCCAGACATTTATTTCTCGTTCCCAGTGCTATATTCAGAGGATTACTTAATAACATTAAAAACGATAATACCCAGTTAGCTTGTCACGCACGCGCGCACACACGCACTTCCTGCTTCCGTTACATGGCTTGCACTAATTCATTGGGAATAGCCCAATATCCTGGTAACAAGGAGAGCCAAAATGTATTCACACTGAATTTCAACCGTTCCTCAGCAGCGCAAGTAAGGGAGGATTTAGAGGATAAATTCCTTTTAGCATCCATTGCAAGAGAGAATCCAGAGCGCCAGCCAGCCTACCGGATAATTTCCATTAAACGAATTTAATTGGCTTTGTTTTCCCTGTGGAGTCCCCAGCCCAAGAACGTCCAAGTTTACGAGACTCATTTTTGATCTGTTCCTTGACTCCATTCATTTTTTTTAGATTTATTAAGTTGGTTTAAAGTCACTTTGGAGACATAAATATGAACACTTCCCATTATCCCAGTCATGGAGGAGTCACAAAAGAGACGCCTGCACAGAAATATCCGGTACGCGAAGCACTGACGTCGTGAGTCAATCATCTGAGCTTCATCTGTTCTTATCCGTCAACTTCATCGAGCAATCAGACCTACTCCCCTTTCACTGTTCTACTGCCTTGTTACAGGCATGAATTTCTTTTCGTTGCGTCTACAAGTCGTGGTTCACAGTTTACAGCATTTTTTCCCCAAAAAGGTCTGTCTCTACTAAAGCCTTTTGAGGAACGATTGAAAGCTGTAAATTGTAGATACAAAACTGCAATCATATCTGCCCTTGGATGAAAACTCGCCATATGAAGCCCTTTGATTTGCAGCTTTTCATTCTCTTTCTTTCTCTCCCTACCCCGATTATGACTATCCATTTGAGCAAATGGTTGCAAGAATAGAACAACTGTTGTCTTCCATCATTAATATGATATCTGCCAATTACAACAATAACCCCTCCACTCGCAGCAATTGTTATACAAAATTATACTAAGGGAATGTTCAAACTATATTTAAATGTATTGATCGATTTTAAATCAAGCTCCAGGGATACCTTGAAAGGTCCTGCTCTCTCTCTCTCCTCTCTCTCTCTCTCTCTCTCTCTCTCTCTCTCTCTCTGTGTATATTATATATATATATATATATATAGTATATAGTATATATATATATTTATATTTATATATTATATATATACATATACACACACACACACGCATATATATATATATATATATATATATATATATATACTATATATATATATATATATATATAATATAAAATTCTCTCCCCTGTCAGCAATCCCAGCTTCATTCCGAGGTGTAAAAAACATACGTCTAAAAGACCTAGCCTTCAGAGTTCCTCTGTGATATCACACTAAATCTTAATAGAGCAGTAGAAAAGGAAGTCATTCAGACACAATTAAGCTTCCCTTTCATCACTCGAGTCAAGCCGAGAGAGCGAGAGAGATAAGGGGGTAGGGGGGGGGGTGGCATTGGTGCGTGTGGGGGACTTCTAGTGTACTGGCAAATGAGACCATTACCTCTTCGGGGACCTCCCCTCTTCGAAAGAGGTCCCCCTAGACATGTACAGTGTACACTCCCCCTCCCTCCATCCCCCATCTGCCCCATATCCCCAACAACCCCCTCATTCTACTCAACACAAAACGGTCGGTTCATAAAACAAGATAAAACACGGCGTAACTCCCAATAACACGTCATAAGGTAGACGCAACTAAATGGAATGCGACGTAAACGGCCGGGTAATGTCCCTCTTGCCCGGGATCAAATGGATATCTCACTGGCGATGAAGATGGAGATGAAGAATTTTCATCTGGCGTCTCTTGCTTCGATAATGCCCTGATGACTTTTCGTCTTTCCCCCCGGGATTTCTACTTTCATTCTCCTAACGCTTCATCTGATTTCTCCTTTCCCTTTACTTGTATTTCCTTGGTGTCTTATTTTCCCTTTTCTGGTATAGCATTATTTCCAGTTTTTATTTTTGTACTAGCTTGAATTCCCGTTTTCCTTACTTTTTGTTCTTGATTTATCCTTATGTAACTCTGATTTCCCAGTTGCCTTCCTATACTTACTTGCTTTCGTTTTTCATTTTCTAATGTTTCATCTACGTCTTGTCTTTTCCTTTTCTTCCCTTTTTTTGTGCTTTAAGAACACTTTCACTATGGCAGCCAATTGATAGGCCTCTTTTATTAACCTGCAATTTCTTTTTCACAACAATTCGGTTTAAGGACATTTATTTTGTTTGTACCCAGTTTCATGTGTAAGCTTTTCATTATATAATTCTATTGCGAGACGCAGCCATTTCATTATAATATTTGGTGCGATTTTGTTTTTTTATTTGGCGTTTAATGAATATATCCCGGTACAAAGTATTTAATTGCGATGCGCTTTTATGGTATCTCCAATTTTATGATGTTTTATTAAATATGCCAGCATTTAATTAAGGCGTACTTTTGCTAAATTTGTAGACATTTTATTGATGAAACTGTCGTATGAGATTTTTACTCTCTGTTGTGTGTATCAGAGTTGTCAGTTTTCGGTACTTTCTATTTATGGAAATTAACTATTTGTGAAATTGATATGATTGGATGTTTCTGATGAGAAGTCCAAAGGATGATGACACTAACTGGTGAACATTACAGTCTGCTAAAGACAGACGATCACCTTGGAATATTAACGATAATTGATTGAGCCATCTTTTTTATTTATTTATTTACGTCAGGTACAGAGATATCCCAGGAAATGTGGTCATTAAGTTATCTTTCAAAGCTGCTCTATTATATATTATTTTCCATGAGAAGGATTGGTAAATGAAGGAAGCCAACCCATACCAAACCCCCAAAATAAGAGGGGAAGGAAATAAATGACAAACACGCACACACACACCCAAAACACGAAAGAAACGCATGAATAAGGTAAACACAGGATAATGCGTACCAGGAAGTGTGTAAATACACACCTTGGACTTTGTATCATAAGCTATGGAGATTTTATTTGGTTTCATTTTTCGTTCAGAGAGAGAGAGAGAGAGAGAGAGAGAGAGAGAGAGAGAGAGAGAGAGAGAGAGAGGAAATTGAGACAGAATTCAAAGATGGGGATAAGAGGAAGAAACCCACCAAACAAAACAATTAAATGATACTAAATGACACGTATTACTTTTGGTTTCCTTCTAGGAGAGTAAATTATTCTAAAACGCAGTTAACCGATATTTAATTAATTGTCAAATATAATTATTCTGCGGATTATTTGCTTAAGGCTATGTAACGAACTATCTTTTCAATTATAAAAACTCCGTTCTTCCTTTACAATCTTTAGTTTTATGTCTTTAGCCCTGAAAACTCTTCCGTTGTCTTTAAAAAAAAATGAAAAAATATAAAAAAACATTTTGGTTCCTTGTCTACTCTGATACATTTACTGTGTATATATTCTATATTCTTTTATATTTCCATATTAACTACCCGCCAAAGTTGAGGCGAATTTTGACGCAATGCTACTGAATTTCTTCTTTCTTTTTCACATTGACAAAAATTGTTAAATCTTGGAATTAAACGTTAAGGGGAGTTGATTTAAGAAATAGAATCCCTGGACATATCGCTTTTATATACCGCCATGACACTCTTTTGTAGTTTCGGGTTTTTCACAAACTTTTTTCCCCCTTCCACCATACTGACACTGTTCGGGTTTCCTTCCCCCTGCTGGTTCTTCTTTCCCACTGACATCTGTTGTGTGCTTTTTTTTTTCCATTGTCCTTTATTTCCTCTAGGGTTTCGCTCGAACGTTTTCATTTTGCTTCCCTCTCATCTATTTCGCCTTGTCTCTATCTCCCGTCTCTACATTTCTGTCCTCTCCGTTCGTACCCGTACCCCTACGTGACAGCGATTCACACAATTTCACAACAAAGAGGAAACCCCCGAAATCTCACTCACTGGACCACACAAAATTTCTTTATTGCCAAGCATTTTTATCTCCATAAACAAATGTCAGTTTTGTGGAAATAAAATCCCCTCGAAAAAGTAACGCAATGAATTTGCTGAAACAGAAGTAACGCGACGAGGCGAAAATATTTCTAAAGCCAGGTGGGCATCAAGGAAATATGTTGCCCCTGAAGAATCCATTATCACACGTAGTCACGAGCTAATAATAATAATAATAATAATAATAATAATAATAATAATAATAATAATAATAATAATAATAATAATAATAATAAGTAGCTCCAAGACTCATGTAGAAGTGTGTGCTATCAGAAACAGCGCACATAGTAAGAAAAGTTATGGATTCCGAATAATAATAATAATAATAATAATAATAATATGATAATAATAATAATAATATTGATAATTATCATTATTATTATTATTGTTATTATTATTATTATTATTATAATTATTATTATTATTATTATTATTATTATTATTATAACTGATTAGTATCACGAACTGAAAATAGAAATAAGAAGGATATGGGATATACCAGTGGAAATTGTACCCATAATCATAGGAACACTAGGCACGATCCCAAGATCCCTGAAAAAGGACCTGGAAAAGCTAGATGTCGAAGTGGCTCCAGGACTCATGCAGAAAAGTGTGCTCCTAGAAACAGCATATATAGTGAGAAAAGTGATGGACTCCTAAAGAGGCAGGATGCAACCCAGAACCCACACTATAAAAAAAAAAAAAAAAAAAAAACACCCAGCCGAATAAGATGACTGCGATAGACCAAAAAGAAATTTATTATTATTATTATTATTGTTGTTGTTGTTGTGACAAATTGTCTGCCACACAAGTGACATGAATATCCCAAAATTAATAATTCAAGATGTGGTTATCTCATAAAGATTGAAAATTCCTCCTCCTCCAGACTCTCCAGTTATCACTTAGAACCGTAGAATAATTGTAGCGGAACATTATTTCCAGAAATGAGTATACTCTGGGATGATGAAATTTTTTTTTCATTCCAGGTTACTTGACGTCACTTCGTTAAAGATTAAGCCTTATAGTTTCTCACTTTTTACATTTCCATGTGTTATCCCAGCCTGGACTAGAAATGTGTAATTAGTATTTCGTCCCTAAGGTCTCTGCACTTGAAGGTACTGGCCACAGAAATACTGACACAGAAGTGTTATCATCTTTAAGCCCTGTCCACACTGGCAGGCACTGCCCGACGGGCACACGCTGTTACCATAACCAGTCTCGCTACACTGACTGGCCGAGTATGGAGCCAGAACGAGGCGATTATCTGGTAGCACTGCTTCAGAAGCGAGAGAAAATATAAACAGCTGTGAGTGCCCAACAGGCATGCCCACTAGTGTGGACAGGCCCTTACACCCTGAAGTACGCTCTTGAAATGGTCTTGAAGGAATATATTGCATGAAACAGTCTCTCGTGGGCAATGGGGTTATACGGTCGACAACTTGACTCAAATCAGCGTCCAGATTCACTGCATTGTCACGACTGACAATCATGAAAAGACTTCGAAATGTTTTAAACATAAGCGACTGGCATCGGGTTTGTCCCACCGGATTGGCGCGCGCTGCTGTCCGCTTGGGTATTGCCCATACACACAGAGGACTTGCTCTACGCATATTTTGAGAGGGCAGAGTTAATATGCAGTAGCCGTGTTCCTTTCAGTCCTGTAGTGTCCTGATATAGTGAGTAATTTTAAATCATGGCACCAAGTAGGAAGATAAGTGCAATCATGATAACAGCACTCCCGCAAGACGAATACAAGCATAAAATATGCAAGAAAAATCGTAAAGTATGGGTGAAACCATGGCTAAGAAAGATAGGTTTTATCATATGACTTTATTGAAAGAATTAAAAGAAAATTACCCGGAAGATTATAGAAACTGCAGACTACTACCGCTGAGGCAAAACTGCAGACTACTACCGCGGGGGTAAAACTACAGACTACTGAAAGATAAGCAATAAAATACGTGTCAAAATAGGTGGGTCATCCCAGTCGTCCTGCTAGTCCATCCCCATACACACCACAGACTGGCTGGGTATAATGCATGTTGAAAAGATGAGAGGACTGGTTAGTCTCGCCGGGTTTGTCATTTTTACCCCCCCCCCCCCCCCCCCCCCCCCCCCCCCCCCCCCCCCCCCCCCCACTGCACGATAAAGATTGGCTGGTTCATGCCTATCTCGGTAAAATCAGCGTGTCTGTCCTTTACGTGTTTGGCTTGCTTAGAAGTGACTGTCCCAGAGGCAGAGCCTTGTTTCTACTCAACAAGCCGAAAATAATGATGCAAACGCTTTCTTCATTTTTTTTTTTTTTCCAAAAATACTTTGTCTCACAGCGGCGAGGAGGAGACCCTTTTCTTTTTCCCTCAATATAAAAAGACCAAGTACATCAAGTTAGAAAGTGTCCAGCCCCTTTCTCTTGAACATGAAACTTTTCCTCATAAGAAAGGTGCCATTTTTCTGTCTGAGAATAAAAAATGTCCTTCGAATTCTTCTTCCTTCTCTCCTGCCCCAAACATTAAAATGCTACAATTCGTCCTCTTCCTTTGCAAAGCCATTTTCTTCCAATGACAAATGACCGAAAATTCTTCCTTCATGTTCAAACCAAATCTGTTTCTCTTAAAGAAAGTCTTTATCCTGTAAATTCTCTCTCCTTTCCCAGCGCCAAGTTTTCAAGGGAGATTCTCTGCAATAAATGTTGAATTTATAAAACAAAAAACCTCATCTTCATAGAAGGAAGAAAAGTACCCTCTTAAGAAGAAATCATTTCGTTCAGCTGATACGAGGGAACCATGCTTGACTCTTATTTTCCCTTCTACTGCCAGATGTTATTCTCACCCTAAGTCATTCTTCTTTTCTTACATGAAAACCTTCCCCATCAGAAACATTCTTACTTTTCTGAGTGAAGATATTCTCCAGATTATTTCTCCTCTACAGTTCGACGAAAAAAATATCTTTTTAAAAGAAAAAATGAGGCAAAAGGAATTATTTTCCCTCCTTTTAGCAAACGGGCACTCGTCTCTTTTTACTGCTAGGAAATAATCTTTCCGCCGGAACAAAGTACAATTTTTTTCCAGCGAAGAACATAATTTGAAAGATTATGCACCGAATTTTCCCGAGTTTGAGTACAATGCTCGTTTTATTGCGCAGTGCACTCGTCCTTCAATGTTAATTATGCGTAATCGATCGCCAGAAGTTGCTTTGGTTTGATTTCAAAAAGCATTTTTTTCGTATCATGAATGACAGAGAGAGAGAGAGAGAGAGAGAGAGAGAGAGAGAGAGAGAGAGGGTTTACGGTTGTTTCTAAGCAAGCCTCTTAACGTATGTTACTTGATGGCCAGTAATGTGACCCAACGCCTACCAACATATTAATGAACTTCCTCGAAATGGAACATATTATAACTCCCAAGACAAAAATGAAGTAACCTGCAGATTCCAGCATTAGTAGTTTTGATTCCACAAGGTAATACAGTTCCATAACACAGACTCCCAAAACCAATGTGAAGTTGAAAAGGGAGCCTAGACTCCAGCAGACAATTCAAATGACAAAGGGCAGTATAGTGTGTGAAAGATGTAAACTAGGACTTTAGATTCAAGGGTTATGCGCAAACAAAAAGCAAAGGGATATTTTACATATACAATAAAAGTATAAATTACTTTAATGAGACAACTTTTTCGAAACCATAACGTATAGCATACATGAAAGGACGTATTAAGCGGTCTGTTCTTTCTATAAAGTACCAGAGCCTTCAAGAATAAACAGAGCAGCGATAAAACGCCAGGACCTAATGAAGTAGGTTCGTCACCAACGGAATGAAGGAAGGCCCTCACCAAACCTTCAGGTGCTCCGAGTTAAACGGGACCCTCACTCCTTCCTAACTGAACCACCCGTTGGGCGACAAAGGATTTCGTTCATAAAACAATACATCTCTAAAGTAAGGAGTAAGTCCTTCAGTAATCAAGTCGTAAAGCAGACGCTACTTTATGAAATAAGGTGTCAATGAACAGAAATGTCTTTCCTTTCGGTATCCACAGGATCCCTTTGGTGGTGCGATTTAACCTACCTCTCTTTCTCCGTCCTCACTTTTCCTCTCTCCTCTGCTCAGTCCCTTTATTGTTTCCTCCGCTCCCTCCCGCAGCCGCCTCCCCCCAACCCCCACAGCGCCTCAACCCTTCTTCACCTTATTTTTTGTCAATTAATTTTGTGTTGGACACACCTGAGCGGGGCCACACTTTTATATTGCCCTTTATTTTTCAGGCAGCTTTTGTTGGTTATTTTCTGCGTGTAATTATTCCGGGAATTTGGCCCCTGCCCTGCCGTTTCAAGTATTAGCAATGAGTCTAATAATTCCCAAAAGACATGGAGTTTAAAATATACACGATTTGTTATGGGCGTGTCAAAATGTTAAAATCAGTTTGGTCATTCGCCAGCTGAATTACTGCCAGCTCAACGTTATGTTGTAAAGAGTGGTGTTGAGCTTAACTACAGTACTCATGAACGTAGCTGAACTTCATAAGCGAGGGCACTTGGTTAGACGAAACCATACTGATTTAAAACGAAGTAAAAGAATAAGAATTCCTATAGTTCGTTGCAACAGGATTTTTTTTTTATCTCTGAAGCACATAATGGCAATATGTCTCTCTTGAATCGTCTCGTCATTTTTTATATGGGCTTGAGAAGCGTTTTTTCCTTCACTGTCATGTTTTTTGATGATTTGAACCGAAGAATGAGACACTTTCCTGAAATGTGTCCTTCAGGGAATAATAATAATATAAAAAATAATAGCCTTCGAAGCGACAAGACATTTTATTTAAATTTCTACTTAAAATATGAAAATATTTTATTTTCTAAGTTCATAACCTAAAAGGTGAAGACGACAGTATCAACACATGGTTTGTTATTGAATTTTGTAATAGGTTTTCACCTGTATTTTATACTTCCTTTCTAAAATATCCCTCCTCAACCACCAGCCGCCCCCCCACAACACCCCCATTGTGCACAGGTGCTACGGCCAAAAATCCTGAGACTGATAAAAAGATCTAAATATTACTTTTGAAAAAGAGTCACACGTGTGACTGTTGAATGAACAGAAATTAATTAATGCTTCGTTTGCACGACCGGCAAATTTTAATCTACTGCGAAGCGGCCGCTGTGTTCCCTCACACCAACTTTCTCCACCAACGTTTTCCCTCATTTCTCTCGTAATGAGGAAAAGCAGAGAGGATTGACAAAGGGGACCAGAGGAAATGGGCGAGTGATGGTGGACATAAATGAAAATGGGACTCGAGCAGTTGCTGATCAGAACTATCACTAAGGGAGATTTAAAGAAGCGTTCATTTGTATGGTCCCTTCACATTGTTTTGTAAAGTGCTTAGATGGAAGTGTTTAAAGGTTAGCACTATTGTTTTTAAATCCTAGTAATGTCAGTTAATTAGCACAGGAAGTATAACCTCACGTACTTTTGCAGCGCTTTCATGGTTGTATAAATGAATTCTTGATCCCTTGCTGATTAACCAAACCACGAGTTCACTAGTTAGTCAATAACACTGGAAGAAAGACAATTACCGGAAAAGCCCATGAGAAATTTATCAACTTCACAGATCCGTCAATGTGCAATGAGTGGCGAGATGAGGTAAGTGCTAAGAGACCCAATAACCACTTGCTCATAAGACACGAGGAAAAGCAAGGAATGTCATGATATCCAATTTTGTAAGAACATGAAGCTGTCATTATTTTTTATCGAAAGGATTTGACAAAATTCGGATTCATGTTCCAATCAGACAACGGGGTTGTTGATTTCTTAGAGCTATCTATTTCTTCAATGCTTAAGTGTGAAACAACTAATACTTCGGACGAACAATACTCTGTTATAGACAACCCAGTTCAAAAAGTGTCTCAAAGATATCAAGGAAATAATCACACAACCGGAGAGAGAGAGAGAGAGAGATTCAAAACTTAGGGGAGGAGAGAAAATTAGGTACAGCATTAGTGAATGAACGATGGACCCTTTGTAATCTTTGTGACTGGTTGAAGCCAAATTTACCATTTTTATTTATTTATTTTTTCATCTTTACGTTGAGCCCCTATCGATATGTAGCGTGGCTATAAATCCTCCCTCGCTCACCATTTTAAAAACCATACTCGTCTCAAAAAGAAATTAAATCAATTTTTTTTATTCCCACCGCGAACATTCTCCCCTATCCAACCCCTGTCCACGGATGGTTCATTTGTAATTCAATTAGATCAGTTCACTTTCTCCATGTTTACATTTATACAGAGGGAGGGTTGAATAGAAATTTGTCTCCACAAACACGGCTTCATGACTAAGTTCCTGTCGACTCAAATTATTAAGGAAAATAAAACCTTCATCATCGATATCCCTCGAGCGTCTCATACTTTGTATGACGATGTCATTATTGCACACGTGACTATTCTGGGTATGTGCACCTGGGTAATAAATCCTGTGACAAACGGATATCTGTGATTTATTATTCCCTCTCCTTCGCTTATCAGTGATCTCGATTTTCTTCATAGTCGCAACATTATATTTGCGCAATCATGTAGTCGCGCCAAATCCCGCTTCTGTTCATATAATAGATTGATTAGAAGCCTTTGTATGCTAGTGCATGGTGTTCAATGTCCATAAGAGCTCATTATTTGTATCTACATTCCTGCCGGCTCTCGCTACTGATTAGCCTTTGAAGTAGTTACAACAGCCTATGACTGGCAGGCAGCTTGTGGAGACTATTAGGGGGAAATAAGTCTTGGCGCGCTAAAGCAGACCATTAGATAGATCCCTTCACAAGACAACTGTTCCCCTTTGGGCTTTGACAACCGGTTGAGCTAATGGCGGCCCGAGGGGGTGTCAAAACTAGAGTCTGACATTAGACTGACATTATACTACATTAGACTACAATCGAGTCTGACATTAGACTACATTAGACTACATTAGAGTCTGACATTAGACTACATTTGAGTCTGACATTAGAGTCAGACCTTAGACTGACAGAGCCTGACATTAGAGTCTGACATTAGACTACAACAACAACCAAACGTTAGAGGTTATCATTGTTTAGCAATTTTGATGATCTATCTTGCGTTGGGACATTTATTCATTATCGTAAATTTTTAGGACGTAATTATTTTATTTTAGGAGAGGTATACATAATTTCTGACTGTGAATTGAACATAGAGTTGAATATAGAATTTAGGCCAAAGGCCAAGCAATGGGACCTGTGATGTCATTCATCGCTGAAATGGAAATTGACAGTAAAAGGTTTGAAAGGTGTAACAGGAGGAAAACCTCTCGATTACACTATGAATCAAGTGTTAGGATAAAGGGTGGAAAGTAAGATGAAGAAAGAGAATATGAAAGGAAGTACAGTAAAAAAACGAAAGTGGCTGCAGATAGGGGCAGAAGGCACGTTGCAAAGAACCTTAGTAATGCTTATAGTGCACCACATGAGGTCCACAACACTTAAATGAACCCTAATAAGCCACACATTTTAATAATCGCTTTATTTCTGCATGTTTTCTCTCCCTAGATAATTATATATGTAGTACATATGCACAAATATAAAATGTACTATATACATATATAAATATGCTATATGCGTATTAACACGTGTGGTTTAATAGGGTTAATTTGAATGTTGTACCTCACAACCTGGACTAAAAGCTGACCAAACCTACGACATTCACCGTCAGCAATGCTGTATATCTGTCATAAAATAGCAAAAATACGTCCTAAGCATTTATAATACTGAAACATGTCCCAACGCAATAAAGTAGATCATCAAAATCTACAAACAATGATCACCAGTGACGTTTGCCTTATTGTGTGACGTCTCATATATATAATATATATAATATATATATATAATTATATATATAATATATATATATAATAATCATATATACTATATATATATATATATATAGATATATATATATATTATATATATATTATTAATTTATTTATACAAATACATATATGTAGATGTATGTTATATATTTAATATTATATATATATATATTAATATATATATAATTATATATTATATATCTATATATACATATAACCATATATTAATATATAATTAAATGTATATGTATATGTATGCATGTATGTACGATATTATAATATATATATATATATATATATATATATATATATATAAATATAAATCTTGACAAAAACGTGCCTAAAGAAGTAACGTTTCTAACAACGGAAAGCTCGAATCGCAGCAGCACCACCGCCACAAGGATATATACAATGATAATAACAAATAACAAATGTAAGACAGACGAAGAGGAGCTTTGCTGCACAGAAGTTAAACCAAGCAGCAGGAAATATTAGCTTTGTTCTCTTCATATGGACCAAGATATCTGCAACACAAAGCCATAAAGAAGTCACTTTGAGCTTGAGTCGTCATAAACAACACTTAATGAGAATCTTAATTGCATTCCTGATCTCTCTCTCTCTCTCTCTCTCTCTCTCTCTCTCTCTCTCTCTCTCTCTCTTTCCACTCCTTTACTCCTTAGACAACCACCTCTTTCATGGATATCTTTCCAATCATTCCTCTCGTTTTCGCATAAAATTTAACTAAATGCTTTCACCACGAGTCTCAGCAAATTGCAATGCTTTACGTTTGGTCATGGCAGGATTCGCTGTGACCCTCTTCCGTCGACAGTCAGACGAGACATAATTAGCTTCCCTAGCATCTCTAAACAAAATTTCCTGAACAAACATCCTTCAAGTACCATCTCGCATCTAGCTCTTTGTTACTTCCATCAGCGAAGCTGAAAGAGGTGTTTTTGTTCTAATTTGTTTATTTTCTTTATTGTTTAGTTTCCTCGTAGCAGAATGACACAAAAAAAGTGCAGAGAATATACAACAGATTTTCACCGAAGTTAGGCTTGTGGCTGCCGACGAGAACAACTATTCATTTTACGAGACAAAGAATCTTTCAGAGGGGAAGGCATTTTGGACTTCTCGACATCAGAGAAGAGTTTTGCTGTCTCAGCCGCCCTTGTTAATTATACTTCTATAGTTTCATGCATTTCCATCTCCTCCTTATCGAATGATCTCCTCTTGATTAAATTTTATTTCAAATAAAATTTATTCGTGATTTCTCCATTTTCACTATGATGATCTGCCTTCCTACGTCCCTTTCCTCACACTTAACTTCCCACCTCTTCATATATTTGCATCAGTCAGTTAATCATCCTGTATCTTGTCTGAGAATCTTTTCTTTTTATCTCCATTCGTGTCCCTTTTCCATTCACTTAGTTTCTCATCTGTTTCCTTTTCCATTTCGTACTTTCCACCCTACATCTGCTGTTATTCTCGATCTAAATTCATGCACACAAAATGTAATATAGATAGATATATACAGACAAACAGGCGCACAAAAATTATATATTATATATATAATAAATAAATAAATATATATATATATATATATATATATATATAATATATATATATATATATAAAGTCGAAAGATCTTGCAGACTCCTTCGTTTATTTTTCCTTCGTGGCATTTATCTTTATTTATGGATTTATCACGTTCCTAACTTTCGTGATTCAGTTATACATACATACATAACATATATATATATATATATATATATATATATATATATATATATATATATATAGATATATATATATATATATCATATATATAGTTACATGTGTATGAGCTTGCGCGTGTGCGTGTAACGTGCACGAATTATCCGATGTGTGGCAGTATTCACTACGGCATATAAAAGGCAATTTTTAATCAAAAGAAAAAATGTGGGCAACCAAAGTGACATGCAGTTCCAATTAAGGCCACCATCCGCTGTCTCCTCAAGTCTCTAGCTAAGCAAGCCTCCAGGTACCTGTAAATTAAGGCTACACCACACGTCTTTATCCATCCCCGCCCCCACCGTATCCGATCCCATCCCACCTCACTAACAACCACCACCACCCGCCCCCCCTCACCCTCCTTCCTCGAAGCATAAACTGGCTGGTTCGTAGAACGAGATAAAACACGACGCAATTTCCAATAACAAGTCATAAAGAAGAAGCGACTAAATGAAATAAGACGTAAATGGTCCAGAGAAGTCGTTTCTCTCCATCCAGCGGATCCTCCTTTCTGGTGGATTTCTCTCTCTCTCTCTCTCTCTCTCTCTCTCTCTCTCTCTCTCTCTCTCTCCTGGCAAGAGTCCTTTTTAGAAGGTACTTTATGGTGGTCCTCAAGCCCAATGATGCCAATGGGAATATGTTTATTGTTCAGAAGAAAGTTTGTATATTTTTTTCTGTTACAACTCGTAGTGTAAATAGAAATGAATTAAGTTTATAATCCTTATCACACGCACAAACAAAAGCACACACACACACAGACAAGGGAATGGAAAATAAAAGATTTCCAACTTGTGTCAACTTAAGCTCTCATTATAGCTGTAAAGTCTTGTGGGACCGGATCCTTAATCCTACAAACAGCTCATCATCCTAGCAGACACATACTAACCAGATACCATATTATGATAATTTTTCCATATGCTACCATTCTGGACGTGATACATGTTTAGAAATATCTCTTATATTTAATGCTAACTGTAACAAACAGGTTAGTTTAGTTTAGGAACAATGTGGACTTACTGTTAGCTATCAGATACATAGAAAATATTTAAGTGCATGTTATAATAAAGGTTTTTTTTTTTGGCAACTTATGACCTTCACTATTTATCACGAAGGCCAGACCCTAAAGTGTCCATTAAGCTGATGTGCTCACTGTAAATTATATTTACAGAAAAAGATAACTCACATATAACGGTGACATAAAAATCACGGTTAGTATTAGCCAAAGTATATAAAATAACAAATCTGTCATATTCAGAGCTTCACGTGGTTAGCAATTACTACGGCTAAATTGCAGAATGTGCTTCAGTTTGGCCATGAAGAAGCCAAACTACCCCATTTTTGGATCCCGTAGGCCATCCCCGGGACATCCTCTGACACAAAGTCAGTTTGGTTGTCAAATGAGAACATTTGGAGTCACTCATTCAGACTCTCTTCAGGCGCTAAAACTATGATCAAGCATCCTCTCTAATCTGGTCATGGAACCAACATTAGCGGCAAACAACACTCCTGGACACAGGATTTTATACATCCACAGCGTGTGACCTGTCCAAGTACTGACCACTGGCCACAGCTTCAGCACTGACACCAAACCAAGAACTGACCTAAACCGAATTGACCTCATTTCACTGCTACTCGAGATATAAAGTCTCTCTTGGTGTCACTGCAGTATATGGAAGGCAACCCAGATTAGCACCTTGCTCTCAAAGAATGCAACAGATCCACATTTGAAAGAAAGTATACAGAGCAGGGAAAGCTGCTGCCCGTTTATTTACTCAAGTCAGTTTTGCTGTAGTAGTGCTTAATCCAAACCTTAGAGGTTTCAGATATTAGCTGTGTTAAGACGATCTAAGAGATAAGGATCCTGGTTTTGGTCGTGTTATGTTGAAATGGCTGAAATAAGTTCAGACCTCACCTCTATAATAATAATATAATAATAATAATAATAAAATATAATAATAATAATAATAATAATAATAATAATAATAATAATAATAATAATAATAATAATAATATGCTTTATTTCAGCTCGGGGCCATATACATTGAATATACAAAATACAGACAGTAACATACACAATCTAGATACATGAGACATGATAAAATAGAAAAAGAAAATGAATAATCGGCACTTATCCACAAAATAGCTGAGGTAGCATAGAAGCTAGTAATCATAATACTGGTAATAACAGTAATAATATTGGTGAGAAAAAAAAAATATGCATTGAGAGTAATAACAGTTAGTGCACATATTATATAACTTAAATTTCAACTAGAGACCTTAGGTGGTTACAGTAGTCAGGTCCAGAGGGCTAAATACATAAATTGAATATAAAAAAACACTTTAACTTGATAGTAATCACAGTAATAATGACAAATTAAAATATCAGCCATAAATGTAATAATGACAAAAACTGCAGAAGACATCTTGCCAATACAGAGATGAAGTCCTTTAGGGGACAAAGACCTCATTTTCCCATCTTTCCCACACTTTAGATTTTCTTCTTGCTTCACTCCTTAGGATGCTTTGTATGATGGACATTGTTCGCCTAACAATGATTTTTAAATTGTCCAGGTGGTTTTCTATGAACATCTGTGTGGCGGAGTGGTAGCGGGAAGTGTTTGTGAGGATCGTCAGAATAGTCATTGTGCACAACAGTGATGCGTCTCATGGTCGTCTCTCGGGTATAGTTCGTCCAGAGGGAGCCACCCATAGTTACTGTAGCAGTACGAGCGGAAGAGCAGCAGTTTCACGTCTCGGTGACAGAAGGCAAACCTCCTTGCAATCATTTTGCCAGCTGCACATAGTTTACGACCGCCTGTGGTTCAATGTCTGCCAGTAATGCTTTTAGGTCTGTCGGTGATAATGGTGATCCCAAATACGGAAATTCGTGCACAAATTCCAGGCGATGGTTTCCGAGGAAAATTTGAGGTTCTGCAATAAGCTTAAGCGATCTCGGGAGCAGCGACATGCACTGGGTTTCTTGGTTTCGGTTGTAGATTATATCAATTTCCTCTGTATTATTGGGCGGCAAGCGTGATTGGAGTCGGTTGAGACCTTGCAACTGATGGGAAATTTCAGAACTAGATATTCGTCGGCGTAAAGAGTTTTATAGTTGTTTCATTGACGGTGCATACGATTGGGAGTGAGTTCAGTTTGACATTTAAGGCATCTGTGTACGTATTAAACAGGTATGGAGAAAGAATGCCCCCTTGCCAAAGCCTGTTTAGGGAGCTGAAGGTGTAAGATAATACGTTACCCCCCATTTGACACAGAATTGTGTGTGGAGAACCAGCAATGTAAAATGCCAATTAGATAAAGGGATGTGCCCCTTTTATGCAGCTTCAGGAAAGAGCTTAAGGTAGTTTACTCTGTCAAATGCTTTTTCTCACATCTACAAAACAAAGGAAAACAGGAGAGGGCTGATGATAGGTAGTAGTTCATCATTCTTTCAGCATGTAGATGCAGGCGTCGGTTGAGTGGTTTGCTTTAAACCCGAACTGGTTGTCAGTGGTGTGTAGAAAGGGGAGAAGTCTCACTAGAAGAACAGACTCAAGTATCTTCGATGCGATCGTGTGATTGCAATCGGCTGTAGTTGCCAGGGTCCGCTGCAATCCTTTAGCTTGTTTTTGATTAATAGTATCAATTGAACTAACAGTAGGGAGTCTGGAAGAAACCGGTGAATTATGCACGCATTGAATAGGGCAGCTAGCAAAATGTAAATTATCGGATGGCAGAATTTGAAGGCCTCTGCAGGAAGACCATCACAGCCGGGCGATTTATTATTAGGTAGGCTGTTTATGGCATCGCTGATGTTACCTGGCGTAATACGGTCTGCAGAATGAAACTGAATGTTGTCAGTAAGGAGGTTATCTACATCCCTTCGGGAATCTTGATCATTTATGCAATTCAGGATATTGTTGAAGTGATCGCCCCACATACTTGCGTTAGCTTCGTCTCTGACTGCTTCCCCTACTCTCTGATAGCTTTTTCGTTTTGGGATTTAAGGACTGGATATCTTTCCAAAGACGAGGATAATCACCAGATTCTAAGTTTCTAGACATTGCATCAGCTCTTAGTTGTTTTTCATTTAACCTGCAGTGCTTAAGAGCAAGTTTGAACTGCGCTCTCGCCTGTCTCATTAGTAATGCAGTGTAACCTTCCCTGGGGCTACCATTTTGCTTCCACAGTAAAAACATTTCTCGTGAGTATGCATACAGATCTTTAACCAAGTCATTCCATCCAGGTATATTATGAGAATTACCTTGACGAAATCTATAAGCTGTCCTGCCCGAAGCAAGCATAGCGGAGATTATGTTCTAATAGAATTCATTCAGATCCCTCCTGTGGTGGTCATTTCTACAACTTGTGTTAGTACAAAGTAAGGCGTCCGATGGTTGAACTATTGACCGCAACCTGGTTTCTGTGGTCGCCCTAAAGTATCTGGTTTTCTGTTGGTTTTTAAAATCCCAGTTTACTGCTGGTGGGCGAACAGTTAGGGGGTTCACGGTAGGGAGGGATGGGGTACTGAATGACACCTGTAATGGGATGTGATTGTAGCCCATTGCAAGATCATAGCAAATATTGCAGGTCATAATAGAATCATGAAGTTCTGGAGATGTGATGCAGTGGTCCAGCCAGGAAGTTGTAATAGCGTCCGCTCTATTATGTACATATGAATAAGAGGGAGGGAGGGAGGAGCATTACATCGCTAATTGGGAGAGCATGATTTTGACAGAAGCGAGTAAGTTCATTATAAAATTGTTTTGTGGGGTGAGAATTAAGGTCCCCAATTATACAAATATGATCAGCAGGAGAATCATGAATAATACTGTGTAACTCCCTAGGATCATGCAGTAATGATCAAAATTATTGTTATTTTCCCATGGCATATAAACATTAATAATTAGGATTTTAGAATTCCCTACTGTCACTTGAAGCCCCAGCAATCTGTCACTCCTGCCGGTCATCACCTTTATCATATTGTCTAACGATTTGTGCCACAAGAAAGAAAGGCCCCCTTTCGGGCGACCGTCGATGATTTGATCTGTAACTTGCATAGATGAAGTCGAGAAGGTTCTGAAGTCTTCATGAATTGAATCGCAGATGGCAAGGTCATGCCAGCCAGGAGCGTTTCTTGCAATGCAATGATGCCTTTGAAGTTTTTGCAGAACATGTTTAGGAGAGGAATGTTCCACTGAGGCCAAAAATATTCCAAGAAGTTATGTTTAATGTATCCATGGCTATTCACGAAGATGGGAGATGAATGCACTGATCATTTGGGTGGATGGGGGGTTAGCCAGGGGGAGTGGGCAGTCACTCGCCATGGGGGGTTGACTGGCACTTGCGGTGGAAATGACCCTGGTTGGAGTGTCAGTAGTTCCTTAGGGGTGGTTGATCCCGGATTAGTTTATATCTTGAAACTAATATATTAGGACCGAAATTCTCGCCTTTAAGAACGTTGAGGTGTTGAAATAGGCATGTAATCCTGTAAGCCACTTTATGTTTAATCCTGCATGGGAGTTCGTGAGAGATGAGTGGGTCAGAGCCAGTGAGAAATTTGACTCTTTCCACTATGGCATCTAGCGTCACCGATGAGCGCAGATTGTGAATTACTACGGGACATCTCTTCTCAGGTGTCGGGCGAGGTGAAACACGAATGTTGGGCTCCGGTCCAGCGGCCAAACGGGAGGTTCTTCTCTTTTTTTTTGCTTGTTTGTATCTGCCAGCCGCCAAACCCCTCATGATCAGTTCATCTGCATCTACGATGGGAGGTTTGGGGGGGAGAGATAGGGTGGGTGGGGAGGATTACGAGGGGCTAGTAATCAGTTACCAGAGATATAATCTTCCACCGGAGGCAACTGGGGAGGGAGAAGAGGTTGGGAGACCAACAGTCCCCTCGGAACGGTCTAAAGGTGACGGGGGCACTTCGGTGTTGCTGGGAGGCGAGGAAAAACTGGATGCCGCATTCGGAGGAGTCTGGTGGCGATTGTCTATCAATCCCTGCACTCCTTTGATCGCATCCTAGATCCGTGTGAGGTAATTTGTTTCCACCGTTTTAAGACTGTTTAGGGATTCCTGTAGTCCTTTGATCACATCCCAAGTTTTTTTCCAATTATTTCTGAGAGAGATTTTGCTGTTTGGAAGGCATTTTCTGCCGTGTGGTACACCGCAAGTAGGCTTAGGTCAGCAGGGCCCTTTGGAGGCAGATTGTAAGGGTCATCGGCGTAGATTTCCACCGAGCAGGTCCTTAGCCACTTAGTGATATACGATATTTTTTTGTGAAAGGACAAGTTCTTCGCGGATCGCTCCTTGAGAATGCTCTCTGGTATCAGATCTTTGCATTTCGTATATGCAACGTTGATTTCCTCATCAGAGAAGGTATCATTGACAGATTGTATAGCGGACTCGACGTCGGAACGGTTCGATTGGTATTGTATCTAGAAAAGACAATTGTTCGCGAGTACGGAAATTGTGTGTGGGGCACAGGCACCGGTAGGTGCCAAGGTCACTTGCGCAACGGTTGGAGGTTGGTCGGGTGACATTTTTGCGGTAAGAGAGGGGTCAAGCACTAACACATAAACTGCATTCTTTTACCCATTTCCCAGGACCAATAGGCCTCGAGTAGCTGTGATTTGAAAGATTTCTAAGGCACTGATTGGAGCAGAACGAATATTAGTATATCTGCAGTTGCACAACACTCTCCGGCTTACACGCCGAGTATTACGTGGAGACACTATTAACACATTGCTTACTATAAGAGGTATAATCACCATGCAAATGCTTGCCAAATTTGACGGGGCTTTATCTTTCATCCAGTTGCAATACTGAATGCAGAAGCTTATACAGCAAAGATTTTTTGTTCTTCCAAAACTTAATTTCTTGGCTATCTTGGTTCTAAAACTACGCCTAAAAAGTAGTATTTACACAATTATTTACCAGTGTTACATCCTTGATGGCAGCAAGTTAAACCAAAGATTCAGCTTCAAGGGTACATTGTTATATGAAGAAACGAAATTATTCAAGCTAAGTTGCTCGACCGTGATCCATAATAAGATTCATGACGCCAGTCGTACAATCTACATAAATTTCAAATGCCGGTAACATTAAAGAAAAATATTCTTTGTAGTAATCTCAACGGTATATCCAATACGACATGTACTCCATGGTCATATTACACAAGCGGAAAAGGTTAACCTTAACTGACACGTTGACCTGAAACCCAAAGCTGTGTTTCATCCATTTTACTATTTATTAATTTCAACTACATAACTGAAACACCAGTGTGTGTGCTCTTCAAGCGAAGGTACAATGCATTACAACCATAACACTATTCTCTTTACATTTTAATAATTTTTATTTATTGTTAATTTATTAATTTTCTTTCCTTTTTTAAAAAGTGGGGTCTCTTCTTTCTGTATTTCCCTTTACTTCGTGTTACTTCTTCCTAATGAACACCATAACCTTTGGAAGCTTCAATTTCAAGTCAATAGTCAATAGCTCCTGTGGGCTTGTTCTATTTGAACAAGTTTCATCTTCTGAGTAATAATGATAATAATAATAACAGGGGAAAAGGTGTGTTATTTAAAGGAGAGCGCTCTTGAGAGAGAATAGAGAGTTGGGATAAAGCTATCAGGCAAGGGTGCTATAAAGACACTCCTCATAATCTGACATCTTTACGAACACTCGATGCAAAGCTGTTACGACACACGCGTGAATAAACGATCACCGTTAACGCTCTTTAAACAGCAGCAAAATTAGCAAAATGTAGGCCATGACCATGAATCAGAATAATGATTACGCGTAACTGCAAGGCGAGACATTCTAATGTGCGACAGTTGAGGAAGATTATTACAGTTATAACATATATGTATATATATTTTGTATGTTCACACAGTTTTTTGTCGTCAAAAAGGAAGGTCATTTTCAAAACCGGTTTCTAAACGACAGTTTTCTAAACGACTCATTTAATTTTTTTCTCAAACGTTTTCGTTTCAATCAAGTTAAATATATGTATATATATATATATATATATATATATATAGATATATATATATATATATATAGATATATATATATATATATATACACAAATACATATATATGTATATTATATATAATAATTATATAATTATATATACATATATATATAATATATATATATATTATACATATATTAAATATTAAAAAACAAATAATATTTATTTTACATATATACACACATATATATGTATATTATATATATAACACATATATATATATATAATATATATATATATATATATATATATATATATATATATATATATATATATATTATATATAAAACATGTGAATATGTGTATTTCTTGCAATCCCTGCCTATTGATAAAAAGCAATACTTACTCAAACGATGGCGAAAATATTCCAGCGCAAAAAGTATGAAATGCACCGATTGGGAGGCGAATGATTTCCGGTGCAGAAAGGCAGAGCAAATAAGGCTGAAAATGGGTAGACTGGAGGTTCTTCTTTAAGCTTATCTGCATTCAAAAGAAAAATCTGCAGCTGTAATAACAGAGTTTGTTACCACACGAAATTTTGTTCCCAATAAGCAAAGATCGTAATCAACGAATTTTCTAAAATTAGAGGCCTTTCAATGTAGCAGTAAATTTTGAGCTTATTAAAAATTTTATGAAAATAGATGACAATGCTCATTCTTAGACTGAGTTCGTCTTTCAGTAATATTTATAACAAAAGCTATTCACAAGTTTGATTAAACGCACCTTCCATTAAGTATTACGTCATTTACATTAACAGTGCCAATTTTTTATTCAAGGTTGACAAAATTGAACAAGCTGAAGATATTATTCATCAATCAAAGTTTTTGTCACTATTTCATTTTTTTAATCATATTGCTAATAATCCGAGTGTATAGAACCCAACATAGCTTTAAACTTTCATTAATTCTCATCACCTCTTTGAAGTATAGCTGTCCTGTAAAGGTTTCCCAGATCCTCTGAAAATGTATATAACCAATACACACTTTAAAGTTACATTTGTGGATTTCCAATCTTCTCTCATTTGTGATGCAACTTAGCACAAAATTCCTTCCCGTAACTTCCATCCACCAACTCTGCTGCTGCTTAACTCCTTGTCACGAATCTTGGAGGTCTTCAACGCGCCATTGCCCCGAAGCAAACAGCAGCCAGGTGACAAGACGACTATACTAGATTCACATCAGCCGTGCATTTGATGTCTAGGCCAGTCCCTTATGACGCTCCTGATTGGCTGTTGATAAGCTAATCACAGGGCTGGAAACTCTCAGTCTCTCGAGAGAGTGCATATAAGCAGGATGTATGTTCCACCTCAGGAGAGGTGGAACATAGAAACTACCCATGTGAACTCTCGAGAAGACTGAGTTTCCATCCCTGTGACATGCTTTTCAACAGCCAATCAGGAGCATCGTAATACACGATTGATGTGGATCTATTATAGCTTAGATGGGGAACGATACGCAGACACCTAATACGACGGACTGTCCTCTTCAAAAAGAACAGATTAAACGACTGTGGAACACAAGGGGAGGAAACTCCTTTCCCTTTGCCTCGTCTTACTTGTTCCTATTGAACACCATATTCTTAGGAAACTTGAATTTCAAGTCAGTGGCCCCTGTGAGTTTGTTCCATATTAATAGGTTCCATTTAATAATAATAATAATAATAATAATAATAATAATAATAATAATAATAATAATAATAATAATAATAATAATAATAATAATAAAATAATAATATGTGTACGCTGGAAACAGACCTTCTTTCAAACAAGTTTTATTAAAAATAATGGCAGAATTCACAGAATTGATTTTATACAATATTCTTTCAAATCATAAGGAGAATTGAAAGAATATTGTATAAAAATCAATTTTGTGAATTCTGCCATTATTTTTAATAAATAATAATAATAATAATAATAATAATAATAATAATAATAATAATAATTCCATACATGAAAGACACCTAAAATCCTTTTAAGATGTCTTTAAAATACCATAATTTCAAATTGCCTGTCTAAAATGGTCACATATAATCATGTTCACTTTTATCTTATGAATTTTAGTTTTAAGATGCTTTCTAAGATTTTAAAACATAGTTAACATATAACATTAGAATATGCAAGATATAGGATTTTAAGCGGATAATTTTTACAACTCAGCCAAGTGCCAGCACAAGGCTGGTTTAATGTAATACTGCTACTACAACTCAGCAATATTTCATTGAATACTCGAGGAAGCGGAACGTGGCTCATAGTTCTCTCGTGAACAGTAGCCAGTAATCTTCAGTAGCGAATATAATTGGTTTTACTCGTTGTAGCCTTATCAAATTTTAAGCCTTACACACACATTTTCTACGCATACTTACGAAATTATAAGTTCATCTTTGTCGTTGCCATTTACAATACAAATTTCACTACATAGATCCAGGACTCTAAACTCGTTCTTGGGTCTGGTTCTGTCATAATTAATTACCGAAAACCATCATTACGTCCTTGCAATTACTATGCCAAGCTTTCTCACACCCCAAACTCTGTGCGACTTTGTCAAATCTGCTAGAGTTCACCTTGAAGGCGCTCGTTTTCCTTAATTCCAACTAACTCGGACCTACTTTGGAAACGTAGAAAACTATGACTTTTCGATCCCCCCCCCCCCTCTCTCTCTCTCTCTCTCTCTCTCTCTCTCTTCTCTCTCTCTCGTGCATAAGGGTGTGTGTGTGTGTGTGTGTATGTGTGTGTGTGTGTATGTGTGTGTGTGTACAGATACAGTTCCTTTCTGATGGTAAATGGTATCTGAATAGTGGTAATTAATTTCCATGACAATAGACCAACTGGTTTGATATAAAAGAAATGGAAAATAGTCCCAGTGTATAGAATATATTTTTTTTATATAATTACATGTTTAAACACACACAAACACATACATATGTGTGTATGTGGGTGTGTAAAATATATATAATATATATATATATATATATATATATATATATATATATATATATATTATGTTGTGTTGTGTGTGTGTGATATATATATATATATATATATATATATATATTTATATATTTATATATGTAATATATATATATATATATATATATATATATATATATATGTTATAATGCTTGTGGAGATTCTCACATTAGTAATATTAAGATTATATTGATATAATCATCCTTCGCTCCGGTCTGGTCCTCGAAACGCCTACTCATGGTTATAATCGCTGTAACTGGAAAATTTTGCACGAACAGATGCCCAGTTCCTTCTTCCGCACTCATGAAAACGTCTCACAGCCTAGCATTTCCGAGTGGTAGTCCTGTCGCATACGACCCCAACGCAATACCATGGATGCCCCAAGTTTGTCGGTGAAGAGGCACTGAAGAGGATGACAAAGGGGGGTCTCTCTCTCTCTCTCTCTCTCTCTCTCTCTCTCTCTCTCTCTCTCTCTCTCTCTCTCTCTCGCTTGCTTGCTTGCTTCCCGCGTGTCCTTTTGAAATGTATACCACTTGACCTAGACTCCGGAATGATCTCGGTACACTGGATTTTCTTCTATGATGAAAGATTGGCATGTTTTCCGAGCACGATTACTACCGTTGCTTTTGTTCTCCGTTTCATTAGATTTTCCTAGGTTGTGTGTAGTATATTGAGCTGTACTTTAATACTCATTTGAAAATCGGGCCTCACCTCTCTAGCGCCACCTAGTGGGACGCCTTGTAACGATATACAAGTTCAATAAAAGGAGCTCAAGTTGCAGCATAGGTTTGCGTTAATCCCTGCTTTTACTTTTGCTTTTGCCCTTCGAAATGGAGTTGCCTCCTGATACACTACATTGTGGATTTGCTTGCTTGCTTGCTGTGATTTTAAGCTGTTGGTTATTCCTTTTAGTTAATTCTGTTAATATGTTCAATTTCGCTTTTTGACGTCCTTCACCATTTATTAATATTATTCTTAAGATGAACCCTATTCATATGAAAGAAGCCCACAGGGGCCACAGACTTGAAATTCAAGCTTCCAAAGAAATGATGTTCATTCTAAAGAAGTAACGTAAGTTGATGGGAAATGCAGAAAGAGAACATCAGTTAACAGAAAAACAGATAAATGAAAAATTCAGTATATAAGTAGAAATTTAAGCTGAATATTAAAATGCATGTTGAATTGTATTATGATAGTCATACATGGCACCTCCGCTTGCACTGTTGAAGTACCAATTGCACGACATCCTCTGGGAGGCTGTTCCACAACGGTGTGAGGAATTTATAATGGCCTCTGGGAAGTTCGACAGCGAGATTCATTTACTGCATATTGGTAATGCTGTTCAGCAAATCTGGTTGCTCTCGGCAGGAAAAGATCAGGGATCAATTGTGAATGTGAAAGATCTCAGTTAAAATACGACTAGTGAAAAAGTGACAAACAAAGAGATCATCCGTGGATAGTCCAACTCATAACTGTTAACATTTGGAAACAGAAACCTACCCCCACGAACCACTCTATCTAAAATAGAAGAGCATTCTAGTAAAGACAGTACAAACGACCTAAAACATGTTGCAGTGATGTTATCATTTATATGTATGTATATATATATATATATATATATATATATATATATATATATATATATATATATATATATATATATAGAGACCTTACGAACAATACCTAACTTTCGTGCTGCATTTACTGAAACTTTCATGAGATGTCTCTCAAAAGATTGAGTCAAAAGTTACACCACCAAGAATGGTTAAAGTTTCAGACTCATTCAGTAAAGTCCCACCCGCCTGAATGGGAGGATGAGGTGGTAAATCTGTACGAGGTCTGCTAATCAAATAGTGTTTTCGTTTTACTGAAGTTCAGCCTCATACCTCTTCTATATCTCATTTTGCAGTGTACCCTGAAGAGTGTGTATATTAAAGACAAGAAAGCGCTTTGTACTTATACCTTATTAATATCTCCTCCTGGCTTTTTTCAGTACATTGAGTCACATGAGCCTTTTGACATATAGGAAGATATATACTATATATATATATATATATATATATATATATATATATATATAATATATATATCTTAATACATAGTATATATATATAATATAATATATATATATATATATAGTATATATATATTTAAGTATAATATTATTATATATTATATATATATATATATATATATATATATATATACGTACATATATACATATATATGGGTGTGTCTGAGTACGCGTGCGCGCGCATACATTCTACATATGCCTATATTTAGAGAGAGAGACAGACCGACGGACAGACAAAAAGAGAGAGAAAGAGAATCTTTTGCGTTACGCAACTGGAGGGAGGCCGGAGCTTAAT
>NC_087212.1:56470482-56487982 GCF_015104395.2 Macrobrachium nipponense | reverse complement strand
ATCTCATAGTTTCATTTTACATAAAACCAAAAAAGGAATACTTTCCCCCGTTAACGAACGTTGTTTATGTTTCAATTCCAGGACGTTGCCATCTCACTATTAGAGACCTCCCTTCCATTTCTATAGCTTTGTCGTCTGATTTAACCATTTAGAAAACTCACTCTTCTCTCTGGAAACAGGATTAATAGATGTAAGAAGTTTCAAATGGGATTAGAACCCTGAATCTTTATAACTCACTGATTGTTGTTAGAAGCCAGATTGATAAAGTAGAAATCTTTATAATGGATTAGAAATGAAAAGCAAAAGCTATATTTGCATCAGATTTTAACAACTACATTTGCCGAAACACTGCGCTATGGGAGAATGTAAAATTAATAGGTCAGTGCTCTATTTGAATTTCATGAATCATCGTGCCCGATCACGTCATTATGAAAAGTTCCCTAATGAGGGCAATAAATAATAAATTTTATATCGTATAATTAATGTTTCACAGGTCATGAAAGCTCAATAAAGCGCTCTAGTTAACTCTTTTTAAATATAACAGGTAACTTGATAAATGGCTTTAGATTTATAGAACTATGACGACGGGAATCAGGCGATTAACGGATTCTAAAACAACAATTCAAGCCTGTGTTTGTCATATGTTTGTAATTAATAAATGATAAAGGCGGCTTAACATAATTACCTTAAAACATTAAGATTTCCATTGATTCACGCCGACAAACGGTAAAACTTCTGATTTATAATTATTGATAGAAAGTTTAGGAAAGCATTTGGTAATTTAAGATGTTATAGCATGAACAATAGCAGTTCTTGTTATTCTAAGACTTCTTTGGAAGAACTTGAAATACTTCTCTGGAAAAATTTGAAAATTACTAGGTTTATGTATTCGTTGCGCAATATAGCATATTTTCACAGTCCACCATACAGCTGAGACCCTTATCACACCATGCTCTCAAATAGATGGTTATAGGTCACAAAAGCAATCGCCAAAAAAACATTTAAGCTAAATATGTGTAAATAACAAATTTACCTATGAATCGTCGGCGTCAAGAAGGCGGCTTATAAGACTGAACTTAAAATCAAAAGGAAAAGGTAATAAAGGTAGAGTTTCTAAAAAAAGAAAAACGCAACAGCTTCACACAATTCAAGATGTAAAAATTATTTACTGGGAGTTTAGATTTCACCCTCTTGAAACAGAGCATTTCTCCCAATACGTCCTTCCTCCAAAAGAGTTTTTCTCTCAAGTCAAACCTTTTCCTTCATTTCAAAAATGGAAGAATAGCTCTTTACGCTTTATCGCTTTTCTGACTAATAAAACATTGATTCCTTTCAACTCATAAACGCTTTTCACAGTTTCCAGCCATTTAGAATCAAAACTACTGTATAATACGCACTTATTTTCAAACCATCAGTATTCAGACACAGTATAACACAGTATCTCTGTATCCGCTCGCCAAAGTTTCCGGTTCCTGATGAATCACTACCATTGCATCTGATTCCCTTCACGAGACCTACTTGCAACTGCTCCCAAGCTTCCACGAGATTTCAAACTCAATGTATTTATTTTAACGTAGCTTTTGTTGGGAGTTCAGCAGTTACCAGCAGTTACTGCTGAAAGCAGAAACTTCAGAACCGCCTTTTGCTATTCATGATTTTGCACAGAACCACCACAACAACTGGCAGTTTCCTCAAACAACAAAGGCCAACCTCTGTTCTCTTTGTAGGTCACCTAATAGTAATTGCTTTCAAGCACGCCAAGATGAATTGTCTATTTCGACGCAAATATTCTTAATGAAAACTCTCGAGGCTATTAGTATTTTTGATACTGATTTCTCTTTTAGGTAAAGGAAAACGACTTTAATGCACTTTTTCAGCGTCTCTAACAATGCGATTATCTTTACTCATGACTGTGGGAAAACACATGCACACGCACATTAAGTTGCAAGAAAACATACCCTTATTCGAAGGGTCAAAGGTTTTCAAAATCAGTGCAAACATATCAAGGTGAGAATCCCATAACCTGCTATAAAAGGAACCACTGACCATACCGAGAAATATGACATCAGAACAAAGTTATTGTGGTTGTGATCTACTTTCTGATACCTGAGAAAAATGGAAACGGCTACAGCAGTGGGCAGATTTATAAAAAAGCTCCTCTTCTGTTCAGACTGCAGTTATATACATGACGCTTCCCGTACTTTGGTACAAAAGAAACGCACGAATTATGAAGCTGTTGAAAGCTTCCGAGCTTCTCGTACTTTGTCCAGAAGGCACGCGCGACCTGTGAAGCTGTTTTAAGCTTCCAAGCTTCTCGTACTTTGGTCCAGAAGTCACGAGTAACATATGGAATGGAATGGAATGGAATATGAAGTTTAGGCTTGAAGCCAAGCACTGGAATCCATAGGGATTATTCAGCGCTATAATGAAACTGGTTTGACATGAATATTTATGTTGATTTTATAAACTAAATAAATACAGGCGATTTTAAAATTATGATAAAAACGGATATCCGTCATAAAAATTATAACTTCGCATTTCGTGAATGCAAACAAGAGTAAAAAACTTATATATATACATGTACCATACACATACTCATATTCATATAAGTATGCTTATATAAACAACTTTAGTGTATACACTACACTTTGCAACGTACCGGGCGGTCAATATTAAATTTCATTAAAAAGATTAATGTCTCTAAGGAATCCAACAATTCTATTAACAGCTACATCCGGACCAAGCAGTTCTACTATATCCCTGCCCACTAACCCATGTCTCTGTCGTGCCGCAGAATACTTATGGCAATGGCATATAATGTGTTCCACAGTAAGAGGAGAGTCACACTGCATACAGACTGGTGCAGGTACCCCCTCCAACAGGAATCGGTGGGTCAATCGAGTATGGCCAATTCTTAGACGACATAATACAGTTTCTACCCTACGATTTTGTTGGAAACCAGAGGGCCAATGTTCAATACTTTGTCGGATCTTCTTGTACTTTTTATTGTTGGTCAGATAGGGAGATGACCAACGTGCTTGCCATTTATTTTTAACATATGAACGAATAGTCCATTTCATGTCAGTGGAAGGAATATGGTGGAAGAGAATGCCTTCTTTATTAATGACATCTCTTGCTTCATGGTCAGCAAGTTCATTACCAGCAATACCCACATGGGAAGGAACCCAGCAAAACTGGACAGATTTGAATTTGGAGGCAAGCCTATATAACCATTCTTGAATACGTTGAACAATTGGATGTTTAGGGTTATACTGCTGAATGGCCATGAGTGCACTATAAGAATCTGAGTAAATGGTGAAATTATTACCCTGTAGAGTAGAAGCAATCTCCAGAGATTTGGCTAATGCAGTCAATTCAGCTGTAAAAATGGATGCATTATTTGAAAGTCTGCCCACATACGAGTTATTACTATGAACAACAGCACAACCAACACCACTTGATGTCTTTGATCCATCAGTGAAAAGTTTAACAGAACCCGAATGCTTTCGGTCATGATCAAGAAAACAAGCCTTCACTTCTTGGACATTAACAGATTTTTTAACAACAGTTTTTTTACAGACCGATGGTTCTGGGTCAACCAAGGAGGCAGCTTAGAGCAATGTATTGCCTTAATTTTTTGGTCTTTAATAGGCACACTGTCAGCTGCAGCATTAATTCTCACATGAAAAGGCTTGGATGCTCTAGCATTTGCAAACTGCTGTGAATCGTTTTGGTTAAGGATAGATGCTGCCGGGTTTTCTGGGGAACCTCTTAGTTTGAACATATACCGCAGTCCCAGTTCCTCTCGACGTAAGTCTAGAGGGAGCTCATCTGTGTCGGTATATAAGCTTTCAACTGGAGATGTTTTGAATGCTCCAGAACATATTCTCAGACCAGCATGATGAACTACATCCAACTCCTTAAGCTTGCTTGCACTTGCTGAAGAGTAGACTTGGCAACCATACTCAAGCTTTGATTTACATAAAGAGTCATATAACCGTAAAAGTGACCTCTTATCAGCACCCCAATTAAAACCTGAAACTACTTTTAAAATGTTAAGGGACTTCTTCACCTTAATTTTCAAAGAGTCAATATGACTACCCCATGTTAGTTTCTTATCAAAAATCATTCCTAAAAACTTCACCTCCTCCTCATATGGTATTAGTGTGTCTTTCAACCTAATATTTGGGATGGTTTCCTTTCGGGTACACCTAGTAAAACGAACTGCCACAGTTTTACTAGGGGAGAATCGAAAGCCATTGTCATCAGCCCAATTGCTGATTGCATTAACTGACTTTTGCAGAAAATTACAAGCTGCAACAGCATCATAACTACGCGAGTAACATATGAGTATGTTGAAAGGTTCCAAATCTCTCGTACTTTGGTCCAAAAGACACCGCTACCTATGAAGCTGTTGTAAGCTTCCAAACTTCTCGTAATTTGGTCCGAAAGGAACGCACTACCTATGAGCTGCTTTGGTCCACAAGGCACGTGCGACTTATGACACTATTGTAAGCTTCCAAGCTTCACTCCTGAACCTAGTATTGCCACCAGGTCCAGTAGCCAGTCACAGGACGTTCCTACAATCACATGCTGAAACGTCACTAACATTACTTGTCACTTGGGTTTGGCCGCGTGCCCGGTCGACCACCTGTCACCCAAGGTCTAAGAATATTCTTTAGACCTTGCTGTCACCAAGCCTGTAACTGAATCATGTTGCATGCCGTGGCAAAATGGGTAAAATCCGGCGAATCAAAATCTGTTTTCTCCTAAATCTCGTGTACGTTTTGAAAACGCTTGCATTGCTAAACCGTGAATCTTCAAAGTTTGTGGAAACAGTAAGCTGAACATTTTAATCCCAAGGCAACTGCTGTATTTGATCTGATGTCCGACCTTGAAAAGTGAATGCAGACTATGGAGGACGATGAGAACCGAGAGAGAATGAAAAGAGGGAACACGAATAAAAGGTCCTGATAGAACTGATAATGAGTTTCTGAAGAAAAAGTGATCCACAATTTTGTTTACCAGTGAATGGGAAACATAAGCAACATTTCTGGAGAAATCAGGATTCACTTCAGTTTCAAAATATCAAGAGGAAAAATCAAGAACGACCTGAAGATAATCAATAAATGATTATTTTACGACTCTCTCTCTCTCTCTCTCTCTCTCTCTCTCTCTCTCTCTCTCTCTCTCTCTCTCTCTCTCTCTCTCAAGTGTATTTTACCGTTAATCGTTTTAATAATACAAAAATGCAGACGAACAGACAAAACCATCGCAATAGTTTTTTTACAGAAAACAAATAACTGCTTTTTACATCCTATTCCGATGTTTAATATTGTTAGGCTGGGTTCATGTCAGCGCGCGCATATATATGCCCCTAGAACAGTCACCGACTAGAAAAATGGGGATCCCACTGACCTGATCCCAAGAGTGTTGTATAACTGAACACCAAATACTACCAAGGAATCAGACGCAGTTTAAGGAATAAAACTCTGGGAGATACCGCCTCTGGTACTAGAGTCCTGGCTACTGTTTCAGACACACTGCTTACAGCAACGATAATGGGCGAATAGAACTATCTTTCTGCCCCTCATTCTCTAGTAATGAGCGTGTCATTCAACTATGCATTCCTCCATAATAACAAGGATAAACATTCTAGTATAAGGACTGGAAAATCGACGTGAAAGCATTAAAGCCAATCGCGTACTCCACAGCAACCTCCCACATGCTTGGGTGTTAAGTGTGTGTGTGTGTATGTGTGTGTGTATGTATGTGTGTGTGTGTGTGTGGGGTGCATGAGCGAGCGCCAAATAAGTTCAGACACAACGATAATTGGTGGCAATGCATGGGATGGCAGCAGGAAGGGTGAACTGGCTTTTGTTGGGAAATGAAGTATATTGCCTATGGATGCAACTGAAGCTTCGTGTTGGAAGGGTCAGAGAAGCGGCGTTACAGAAAGGGGCGAAGAAAGAGGAAGCTAAGAGGCATGTCAGAGGGAAGAGGAATAAGAGGAAGGGGCTCTGAGAGGGGCGCCGATCCTGCCGGTGAGACCTGCCGAGTCACTTGGAAGTAATGACGCCGAAAGGAATGTGTTGCCACGATCCCACTAGCCATCCTTCACCTGGGCACCACCGGCTCGGGTATCTCTCTCTCTCTCTCTCTCTCTCTCTCTCTCTCTCTCTCTCTCTCTCTCTCTCTCTGACATCTCCATTAGCAAGCACTTTCCCGTAGCAAGAGCTGGATCACGAAAACTCGCCATCCCTTGAAGATTCCATCACTTTCTCTCAAGATCTCGAGAGCGAATTGCCAAAATCCCCGACACGCCATGAGAGCTCTCATCTTCATTTTTCTTCTCGTGTGTTCTCCTCTCCTCTTCTCTTTCTGAGCCTTTGTTCCATTTCCATTCGCCCTTGAATCATTCACTTGCAGACTGGCAATGATTGAAAGAGGATAATTGAGAGAGATAGGGAGAAGAGATATGATCTTGGTTCGTACGTCCTGTTTTTCCGTTTTCGATGTGTTTGTTATACTCATTGCTTCATTCTGAAGACATACTCAAGTCTTAGCCTTCTAATGTATTTACACTCTTCTCTAAAAGCCTTTTAAGCATTTTTTTTTATCTTAGAATATATGAACAACTAAGTTTTTATTCTTGCTACTTTAATTTGTGACAGAAGTGATGCTGTAGGATCCAATCTTGGAAAGTCCAGAATGCTTCTCACTGAATGTTTCCATTTTATTTCTTTTCATTATTTAGCTGTTATCCAGTCACTCGCTTTGATCTCGAAGTACTGCTATACACTGGAAGATATTTTCTGTTATTGTTTTCGATCCTTGATTCAAAGAGATAAAAGACCAATTACACTCCTCACATACCCTGGCTGGTTTGCTTAAGATTGTCCTAATCCTTATTTGGAAAGGTCTTGGTAATGAAAAATATTACATTAACCTCCTTCCATTGGTATAACATTACGTAAATTGTATTACACGGATTACAATAACAGTCAAAGTATATTTTTACCCAAATTTCAGGCTATTGCTAATTATTATTGATCGACATAAAAGTAAATTTGGAACAGATGATGATGGATGTGCTGAAACTATAAATCTTGAGGCAAGTATTTCTTGATTTGAAAGCGAGACTACCTATTGTATAAATAAATTCATTCTCTAACGCACCAGACTCCCGAAACCTCCATCAAACATATCTACTCTCTCTTCCCAATTGTTCTGTCTTTCAAACATTTATAAAGCTACATTTGAAAAACGAAAACAACATTCGATCAGTCCTCAGCGAGTAAGAGTCGTAGCCAATGAGTTTCATCAAACCATCATTATAAACACAACGACTTTATATTCATCACAAGTTTATACTCCATAAATTATAACAAGGAATTCAAGACTGTAGTCTGTAACATTTCTGGTACACCCATACCTACCATACCCCATTGGAAAATAAAGTGGCACCTGTTAATACTTTCACTCATTTGTACGCATTACATATTCAAGGCAAATAATGCAATGGATATGAACTCGTTCATTTTGTACAATTACACAGAATTCTGAGTGATTCAGAAAGGCTAATCTAACGTTCAAATAATTCGTCAGACACCACTAATGACAATCTTGCTTTCCTGCCCAAAGAGCAAGAAGACGTGAGAAGAGGCGGAAGTTTAACAGCGAGTGATTAGAATAGCGAGGGAAAAAATAACAAAAACTAATTAAGAAGATTTTGCCTCAAAACAAAGGGGAGAGAAGAATAAAAGGAGAGGAGACACACACAGAGAGAGAGAGAGAGAGAGAGAGAGAGAGAGAGAGAGAGAGAGAGAAGGCTATTTAAGGCTGCTGTAATCGGTTTAATTACAAAGAACCTTCAAAAATAACAGAAAGGCGATTAGGGGTCGGAAATAGAATGGGAAGCCCTCGTAATGGTCTCGCCATTCAGGTAAACACGAGAACAAATTAGTCATTAATCCCTACCAGTGCGTCCCATAGTACTGAAGCTTTGCGCTTTATTTTTAATATTCTCTTTTGGAATCAATGACGTCTGACGCAAGCAGCCTCAGAAAGGAAGGTTTTAACAATCGAGAATCCGATGGAATCACCGTCGTGACCTAAAACTGCAGCCCGGAATATGGATTAAAGTTCAAACTTGAGTAGTAATACTTTGTTGAAAAGTGGTTATTTATCAATTCAGTATCTACCATAATATAGGAATCCAAAATTACACCGGATTATCATTCAAAATCCGAGACGTGAAAGATGACAGGGATCACCAGATAGTTTCTTTATTAAATATATACTAAGACTGCAAGCATGTCCTTGGTTTAGCATGGCGCATTAAACTAAATCAAAATAATGTATAGTGCAGTGGGGGTTGGGATACTTCATAATTCAATTGATTAGTTGAAGTACGTGCCCTGCATCCGACTTTTTTAAATGTTGAATTTATCTCCATTAGGTGATTCAACTTTTCTAAAAGTAAATTCCTGGTAAAACAATACCTGAATTCGACGGATATGTGCATATGAAATTAAGTTCTTTACCTTTATGCCTAATGTAATAAGATAGCCACAGATTACCAAGCTGACCAACTCGTAACCAAAATTCAAATGCTGGTCTGAAGGGTTAATTTCTATACTTCAAAGAAAAAAAACACCGAAGTCTCCTCCACGCAATCAAATTTACTGTACAGCGTTTAATGCTGTATGACCCGCGGCCAAGGAAGCTATAGGGCTGCAATTAGGTACGTTTGACGATTGGTGGGTGTATGATCACTAATTTGCAGCCCTCTAGCCTCAGTAGTTTTTAAGAACTGAAGGCGGACAGAAAAATTGCGGACGGACAGACAAAGCCATCTCAATGGCATTATTTTTCAAAAAACTAAAATCAGAATAAAGGTGTTCAGTAGAAAATGTACCCAAAAACATTAAGGAAACCACAATTTAAAGAGTTCTTTGTGAAACCGGTGTCACATATAATTTGCACTCCCTTGAATTTGGACTCCCTAGTCGTTATTATATGTATAAAATTTGCCATGTCTATTGAAAAAGGGAATGTACGGCAATGTCACAAGTTTATTATGGATCTATTCTTTAATTTAGTTGTTTTGGTTGCTTTAAATAATTGTTTTGTTATTTAAATAATACGTAAGATTGAAATTAAAATAAATTCCAATACTAAAAGCCAAGCCAAGCCAAGCCATGATAGGCCAAGAACTCTAAAATCCAAGCAAAGGCAAACCATGCCATGCCAAACACTCTAAAAGCCAAGCCAAGCCAAGCCATGATAGGCCAAGAACTCTAAAATCCAAGCAAAGCCAACCCAAGCCAAACCATGGCAAGCACTCTAAAAGGCAAGCAAAGCCAAGCCAAGTCAAGCCATGATATACCAAGAACTCTAAAAGCCAAGCAAAGACAAACCAAGCAATCTAAAAGCCAAGCCAAGCCAAGCCAAGCCAAGCAAAGCCGAGTCATGCCATGTCAGGAACTCTAAAAGCCAACCCAAGCCAAACATGATATGCCAGGAACTCAAAAAGCCAAGCAAAGCAAAGCAGAGCAAAACCATGCCATGCCAAACACTAAAAACCAAGCCCTGCCAAGCACCCTAAAAGGCAAGCAATTTCAAACCATACCATGCGAAGAACTTTAAAATACAACCCAAGCCAAGCCAAGCTAATCCAAGCCAAGCCAAGGAAATCCAAGCCAAGAACTCTAAAACCCAAGCCAAGCCAAGGAAAGCCAAGCCAAGGAAAGCCAAGAACTCGCCAAGCCAAGCCAAGCCAAGCCAAGAACTCTAAAAGCCAAGCCAAGCCAAGCCAAGCCAAGCCAAGAACTCCAAAAGCCAAGCCAAGCAAAGCCAAGAACTCCAAAAGCCACGCCAAGCCCACCCAAGAACTGTAAAATCTAAGCCAAGCCAAGCAAAGCCAAAAACTCTAAAAGCCAAGCCAAGAACTGTAAAAGCCAAGCCAAGCCAAGCCAAGCTAAAATCTCTACAAGCCAAGACAAGAACTGTAAAAGCCAAGCCAAGCCAAGCCAAGCTAAAAACTCTACAAGCCAAGACAAGAACTGTAAAAGCCAAGCCAAGCCAAAAACTTTAAAAGCCAAGCAAAGCCAAGCAAAGCCAAAAACTCTGAAAGTGGAGCCAAGCCAAGCCAAAAACTCCAAAAGCCAAGCAAAGCCAAGCCAAGAACTTTAAAAGCCAAGCCAAGCACTCTAAATATAATATATAAACAAGTATACAATTATGTCTAAAGCCTATGTATGAAAGCAACTATAGAATGCAGAGTACATTATACTGTATAACATCAACGGGTGGGAGGGGAGTGGAATTACATGTATAATCATGACAGGGGGAGTGCAAATAATTCAAGGGGAGCCTATATTCTACGTATAATAATGACTGTTGGAGTGCAACTCATATGTATAATAATGACCGGGGAGTGCATATCAAGCGCTACACCGGCAGCTGCATTTCTAAAATGAGTCAACACTCCAGTTTGCCTCAACAACTACAACACTCCAGTTTGCCTCAACAACTAAGTCATGAAAATGCGACATAATTAACTATTGTTTTACACTCGTTTAATTCAGAGTACTTTCAGCTTGAAGGTTGTGGTGTGCGTAGCATAAAAACCTGTTGATTTACATTTATCTTTCAAATTGACAGCCTAATTGTCTTTGCGCGGTTGACGGATTTAACTACTGTCAGTTTCACAGCCGGTGTCCCGGTGTTTTTCCGGAATAAAATCTTATCAACGTATCTGAGAAAGATGACACTTTGTCACAGGGTATCTTACATCCCTACCTAATTTTTTATTATATTCTGTATTACTAAAGTTACATATTTCTGGTAATTAGAAGAGTAATACCGACTTCTTTTAGACATCGCCAGCAAACTCAGAGGAATGTCTTTCGAAGATATTATGACGTAACTTATGACGTCATTAACTTGCCTCCTCCTCGCTGGATAATTGGCTATTCGTGAGAGTCTCAACCTCTGACAACAATGAAATAGAACCAAAACTCCTTGTTTACACTTTGTAGTAGTGGTGGCAGTAGTAGTAGTAGTAGTAGTATATAAGATTTGTACCATGAGGTCGTGTGCTAGAATCCTTGCTTAAGAAAAAGGGTTTCCATAAGTAATCCGAAAAATTACTTTGTATCACTATTTCTCCATTGAAAAATTACATAATTAAAAATCAATTAACAAAGTGAAGAAAACCTTGGCATTCGTCGTAACTCCTTTGGTAGCCTTGGATGTCCTGGTGTACTCCTTACCCAAAAAGGGCCCTATTATTCATTTACCTGTTCAAGCTTACGTAGGGTTTGCCATGAGCCTCCTCACTTCTAAACAATTGTCCAGGTCGAATTACAAAAGTTGTCCTGCAACCATGGAGACAATGAATTATCATAGCTGCCATTCTTGAAGACTTGACAAGGTACGAATTTCAGAGACAGCTGTTTGTCGTCATCACATTGTGGGAGGAGTCGGCACGCCATATGTTTACGTCACGTATAACTTTGAAACAATACATCGTGTGTTCCGCCAGTGCCTTCGGCGGCTTTATTTTACTCTCATGAATATCCTTTTTTCCAATGTAATAAAGAATGCTGCCGAAAATTAGGCACGGATATAAAGTATACTATGGCTAAGTAATATCTTTGTCAAATGCACAGAAAAAAAGTTATTCCGGAAAATCAGAAGGCCAAAGGCTCTGAATCTCTGTGGCAATTTTGGTCTATTCCGTAACAATCCGACAAGCAGAGCGGAATATTAACAACAACGAGAGGAGTTATTTACAGTTTAGATGCTTTCATAAAACACAAATATAATATATCCCTGGTAGCACGCGAGGATACACGAATTAAGTCGTTAAGCTGGAATAGATGCGGTCACACTTTTTTTCTAAATTTTATGAGTGATAACAGTATAGTTATGCCTATGAGCGCTGAAAATAATTATGAGCATTAATACGAATTGGCAGTACTTTAAATTACAACTAGGAGAAAACACATGGGTCGAGATTTACCCTTGTTGTAGTATTTGAATTAGGCAAATTTACAAGTATATTCATGGTCACGTCTGATGAGAATGGACATAATTTAGAAAGTCAAAACCTTAGCGGGGAGAGACAAGCCACACCCTAATCAATGTGGACAAAATATAAGATCCGGCGTTCTGAATCAAGAGGCCTCAGCAAGAAAAACTTGCGATCAAGATAACGAATGACAAGACTATAGTTATTTACTTGCCAAGTCTTGCCCCTTTGTCTTAAATATGTACTTTATATGGTGCGTCTAGCACGGGGTGCATTGCAGTGTCAATTGGCTCCCGGCTACACTGCTTCCTGCCTGTTTTCTCTTCACTCGTACCCTTCAGTCTCTTCCCACCCAGCCGTCCGGTCCGGGTGGAGAGGGAACGTTCCCTTTATCAAATTTCTACCTCCTTAATAAGAACAATGCCTTCAGGCGAGTCATGATGACCCAGTAATGTCATTAAACTGCTTTTTAGAATCATTACAAATTTCCCCCTACTTTGCTGCCAAAATCAGCTCAACTTCACTCTCAGTGGTTAAGGACTCATAAGGCACAAACGGATGGATCCATTAAAAGGATGCTACGGAAGAGAATTTGTTGATAGCCAAATAAAAATAAAAATTTCAAAATAAAAAAACCATAAACCAATGCAATAAACATTAGTACACGAGAGAAATATAAATAATTATAATCAAGTTTATGAAGCATTTTGATATCTATAAAGTCAACTTTTACACGTTTTTATTTAATAGATATATATATATATATATATATATATATATATATATATATATATATACGAAATGCACTTGAGATTAAGCGATTCCATGACATAAGCGTTGATATTTTTTTGTATCCTGATTTGAACGGCGGTCTATTAAATTTGATAAAAGTTTGGAAGGCAGTAGTAAAAAGAAATGTTACAAAATACAGGGGCGCACTTGAATTCAACATTCACGAGAACTTGAAAAAAAAAAATTATCATAACCGTAACGAAATAACAAGTGTTTCAAATACGCACACCAACTTTCACCACTCAGGTATAAAAATGCTCGACAGATTAAGTGTTCTTGTGCAAGCAATACAATGCAAATGTCATACCAATTAACGTACAAATTAATTTCTCATTAGTTAATTAACAGGTGAGATCATAACACCTTCTTTACTTACTCTCATGGATGCCGGACTAAAAGCAGCTTATTATTATTAAACGCCTTAATGAGAGGCCTTTGGTTAATTAAGCATCTTAATGAGGAGCCAATGTTTAATTAAACACCTTAACGAGGAGCCAATGTCTATAATGAAGGTTCTCAACAAGTGCTCGGAATTTACGCGTTTGCTTGGCACAAGCAATTGCCAGAGATGAAGGCGAAGAGAAGAGCGAATTGGAGGTGTAGCAAATTGCGAAGAGGAAAAGGAAACTCGGAGAGATGCACAATGAAAATGCTTCCAACACACGCGAGCAAAGATACAAAGCTATGGGGCATTTTCCTGCAGGATACGATTGAACGGTGGAGTCTAAACATGTCAAGATTTACTTTCAGAACAAAGGATAAATATTTTTCGAAATCTCCATCTTTCAGAGATGAGATGATATCGAATCCTGATCAAGAAATAAGTGAGAAAATTGACATATAATACTATGATGAAGACTCCTCAATAACGAGCCATCTTTTAACTAATTAAAAGTACTTTGAAACCAAATAACTAAAATCAGTTGACACTTGAAGAGGATATAAATCACAAAGCATCACACCACTATGAGCTCATACCTTCATCAAGCAGATGCGATCCGCTGTCGGGGCTCAAGCATAATCTTTCAGGGTAACGGGAAACATAATTTGGGGCCAAAAATCATCATTAAATGTGCTTACCAAAATTTACGGTAACTGTGGGTAAGGTCTCGGATTCTTAGGCCTGGAAAGGCCAAGGAATCCTTCTCCAAAGGGCCCTTCATCACAAAAGTTGCATTTCCATATCTCGCGAAATCATCAACCTGTGGCGAGATCTTCGTAGAAAGTGGGACATAATATTTCAGCGGAATCCTAACGCAAGAACCGAACCAAAAAAGTTACTTTACTTTCTGGGGTATTAAATAACGAGCGGAAAGCAGGACTAACCCATTTATCTTTGTCATGACGACCATTCCTTTTTTCACACATGAAAGGAAAAGTAAACATTAAAGACCTACATCTAACCAATTAAATCTCGATTGAGAACAAACAGTTACTAAATTAGGCATCAGGAGTTCATTCACAGGATTCTCAGTGTTCAGAGAGAATTGGGTGGGGCGGGGGATCCGGCATAGTAATCAAGGCGTTCATCAAGACCTCCTGCCAAAAGCACATGGGGGAGAGGAAAGGGGCGCCAATCCATTTCGCAGCCCCCAACCCCTCCACCTCCACCTCCACCTCCACCCCTACCACAAATCCTTCCCTCAAAAGCCGCTAAGTTAATCCTTCAGCCCGGCTTTTGTTTCCCATTCAGCAGCCCTTCACACTTAGTCCCCTTCCGCAGCCATGCAAAGGCCGGCTCTTGCAAAGGATACAGCCAGACGAACAGAGTAGCATTCGTAGATGAAGAGGCGGTGGGAGGGTTATTCATATCATCGCCTACTGTTGGTGTGAATTGACATCAAAAAGCCAAATGACAAGAAACATTAAAACGTTAAACCTCAGAAGACCAGATCAAAGTCAAAACAAATACAAGTTTCGCTGATGAAAGAACACACGAACTGGACTATAAACTCATGAATGTTAGATAATCTGTCAGGATCACAATAGATAAAAATGTAGAGCAATGTATCCAAAAACAAAATATTGAAAATATTGATAAAACACAGTTAAAACAATTAACTGCTTGATTGAAAGCAGATGTTGCATAACCAAATTGAACATCAGAGGTTCACTCATAGGATTCCCATTGCTTAGATGGAAAGGGGGGTGTGGAGGGTGGGGAAGGAAGGGTTAGGGTGGAGGGTTCCGGCATAGTAATTAAGGCCTTCATCAGGACCTCCTGCCAAAAGCACATGGAAGAGAAGAAAGGGGGTGGGGAGGAGGGGGACAGGTGGCGGTCAGTCCTTCCACACCACCCACCCCTACCAGCCACCCAAACCCCCACCACAAATCCCATCCTCAAAAGCCGTTAAGTTAGTCCTCTGCCACTGCTTTTGTTTCCAATTCTGTACCCCTTCACATTTAGTCTCCTTCCAACGGTCGGGTCTTCACAGAGGGTACGGCCAGACGAACAGAAAAGAGAACCCGTAGTATGAATGTGCACATTGCTTGCATTTGTTTTACATTTAAGTTTAAGAAACGAAATGACAGGACATTTTCAAAATGTTGAAAGTTCGAGAGGACGAGATCAAAGCTAGTACTACGTTTACCATGTCAGTTGACGGAAAGGTTCAGGAGATAAACATTTTAATTTAGTAATTTTCAGTCGAGTAAATCAAGCACAAGCATAAAAGAGAGCTATCGCCAGGAAAAAAAATAAAGAAATTAATGCACTAATCTACACCTACGGCCTATTGCACTAAGCCAATGTCACCATGCTATCAGGTGGTTTCGTTTAAATCCGCCCTTTTGTAGAAAGATAATAAAAGACGATACGATCGAAATTGCATTTTAAAAATATTTCTAGTTAATAAAAAGCCGCTGTTTTAAAGTCAATAATACACACTTTCTTAAAATATACGTACAGTCAATTTTCCAAATGAAATAAGGTATGGATGCGCGAACCATAAACAAAACCTCCGTTTAAGCACAAGGAAGTATTGTGAATTTATCGGCAAAAGAAAATAAAGAGGTTTAAATCCGGAATATTTGGGGACGACCTGGAGAGGGCGCGAGCCGAGAAAATCCGAAATTAGCAGCGGAACTTCAATCAAGACACGTCGGGACATTCGAGCGTAATCCTCTCGGGTTTCGGCGCCGACGCCTTCCAGAGCGCCAGACGTCATTTCCAGTAATCCGTTCATTTCTGGGTAATCCCTGTTGATGCGAGCATAGCCCGGAATCCATCATATTCCAGGTGAGCTGGAATAGACACAGGGCTGCTTCGACGATGAAGGGAGAAGAGAGAGGGGTGGTAGGAGGGAATAGGGGACGGATGAGGAGTAGGATGGAACAGAGGACGGAAGAGTAGGATGGAACAGAGGACGGAGGAATAGGAGAAAGCGAAAGGGGTGGCGACAGAGGAGGAGGAGCAGGAGCAGGAGCAGGAGTAGGAGACGAGAAACACAAGCGCCTTAAAGCACAACATGCTGATGGCTGATTAGTCCATATTGGTTCAAGTCTCAAAGCGAAATAGTTCCGCAGGATCATGGCGCAATGGTATAATGCCGATGTCAGAATGATCAATATGGAGATTAACTCTGCATCAGTAGTATCTACTCAATGTTTCATGGGCAAATTTTAATTCTTTAAATATACCTATAAGATCTGCTAGATTTTATTTCCAAAATTTCAAATTAGGAACACTGTAAAAAAATCTAGAAATATAAAGGGGTATTACCAAATAATGTTTTCTCATCCAGTATCTTTTCGAAGCAACCAACCGATAGATATTTCACCCTCGCTGCACCAACTTATAAAAAACAAGAAAGATTAAATAAGTGGCAGAGAATGTCTTCTATGAAAACGAAAACATCTAAACCTTCCCAGTCAAATAACCTAAAATGACAATTTGTCGAAAATTGCATTTTTCCTAACTATACAAACCTGAGGTCCTTTAACAATAGGAAGTAGCTGCCGCTAGCTACTTCCTATTGTTAAAGGACCGATGGTTTGTATTACGTATCGGAACAAATAACCTTTTTTTCAAGTGATATCCGATAAAGGGTTTGCCATAGCAGTTTGTGTCGGCACCGTTATTCAAGACTGAGGAAATGCAGCCAAAGTTCAATCATCGAAAACCCATACCAGAATTCTAGGGGAACACTGGCGCCTCCAATTTATCGTGAGGAAGAGGAGTAACATTTAAATGCTTTCGGCAAAAATACAGAGATTTACATAGACAAGAGAGAGAGAGAGAGAGAGAGAGAGAGAGAGAGAGAGAGAGAGTTTGCTAGCAGGTGGAATATGACCCCGAAGCAAGCCAAAAGGTGGAAATAAAATTTTCCCCTTCTTTAAACCTTTCACTGGAACCACCACATCCTACTATTACTCCATTAATTCCTGTACATTTTTCTCATCCGTGTCTCTATCTTCTCTGTCTTATGCTATCCTCTCAATCTTACTTTCGCTCTTAGTGAACTGAATCTAGTTCTCCATACACATCAAGGTGCACATACCAGTCTTACAGCTAACTAGTACCATCACTTAGAACCAGCCTCTGTTATCCCTCATCCAACACTTAACGGATATAAATTGTCAAAATCTTTCGTCGCTTTTACCTGAGTGGATAAGTAACACTAAAAAATACTATCTGACTTTGAGGATCGACCTGCCTTCATCTGCCGA
>NC_087212.1:56435482-56465482 GCF_015104395.2 Macrobrachium nipponense | reverse complement strand
AATTCTTCGAAAACAAATAGTCGAGTGATCAACTGGTCGAATTGACGAGTAGGATAACGACAATTCATCGAAAAAACTTTTAAATGTGGTTATAATAAAAAACACAAATGGAAAGGAGGTCTTTTAATTAATTTCTTTCATTCTGATAATACAAAGAAAAATGTTCAAAACAAAATAAAATTGTTTTATTAACTACTCTCACTTTAAAAATACACAAAAAGCCGCTTTTAAGTAAGTTTGAGACAGGAAGGAATTGTAAACAAGAATATTTCAATTGAAGTGTAAATAAGAGCAATTTACATAATTTTATAGTTTATGTGCGACTTTTTAGGATAATTAAGCCTTCGTCTCTATTGTAATTGCGCGCAGGTATTTTCAAAACGCTTATTTACTCGAACGTAAGTATTGTTTTTTTCCCAGAAATATTCATTCCCATTGCTGCATGTTTGATTAAAATGTCATTATTCGCTTGTTCCTTTCGAATTTTTCTACGTAGTTTGGGAATCGTCGGATGTTTCACCGAAACACGTTTATTAAAAGCATTATGCCATTCTTCTAAAGTTGGTTGTTCTTGGTAAGTCGTCTTGTACTCTACTGTAAACTGACTTACATATCCATATCAAAAACTGTTCCTATTCCTCTGCCTCTCTGAGTCATCCCTAGCCAAGTAGTTTTGAAGGAAACTAAGAATTCACATAACGCTTCATCACCCTCCGCATCTAAGAGAATGGACGAAATCATTGAACAAAGAACACACATCTTGAGGGGGTGCAAATGCGAGAGCTTGTAGTTGTTTGACTAGAAAGGAATAGTAAACTACTCTGTACCATGTTTGGAGGCCATATGACTGAATTTTCCGTCAAAGACACTAGCCAATATGGAAGAAACAACCATAGTTTCTAACTTCTGAGTAAGTTTTCTTTCGCCTCTTTCTGTCTTGATGAACTCCCTTTTACTAAGGGGATATGGTTCTGAATTTAAAACTTTAAATTTTAAGTGTTTTAATAAAACTAAAGCAAGCTAAACTACGTAAATGCCTATTACAGCCATATGAAAACTTATAAATTTAGTTAACGAGCCAGTTGAAAAAGATTAGGCTTTGCGACTAATTGTCCTTTACTTCAAATGGTCATTGGACGATTTTGTAATTCGACCAGTTGTCAGTCGGCCAAATATATTTCCACCAGTTGTCTTTCGGGAAATAGTCAGGCTACCGAATGTGCGAATCATGCTCCTTTGTGTATAATCACGTATAGCATTCACATTTTCAGAAGGATAACTTATTACTGGGATGCGAGGAATAAATATTTTCAGTCTTAGGAGATGTTCGTGGGATTCCTTCCCTGCCAAAATGAAAAGCACAATTAATGGCGGAGAGAGCAAGCAGGTCAGGATTTGATTAAATCCGGAAACACATCACGGAAATCACATTTCCATTCAGCTCTACCAGATGGATTTAATAACATCACTGAACTGCTACTTGTCGCCATTAGGAGTTGCTGGTTTTGGCAATCGCCCGATACTTAGGGAAATTACGATTGGAACAGATGTATTGCCGCTCATAACGCCACTTCAGTCCATTTCATATCGGCAGCGGAAGTTACGGTTTCCAAAGGTAGAGACGATTAGATAGATTGGCATAAATGGTGTTCAAAGATGACCTTAACATCTTTTGATTAGTTGAATCTTTACTTTGCCCTTCTCTCTCAAGGTATATTGACAAACTTCTCTAAACCAACTTCTTTGCTAGTCTGTAACTACACTAACTTTATTACCTTCACTCATCTATTCTGTACTGGGAAAATAGTGTCAAACTACCCTACTTTCCATATTTTTTAGTCATGAACTCGGAGGCATTAAAAGAGTCACCTATCCCAAGCAGAGAGAGAGAGAGAGAGAAATAAAATTAATTTTTGATACCTCCATTGATGTGAGATGGATAGGTCAGCTTGCAACATCAGCTCCTGCCAAGAAATTGTTACATATCTCCGCAAGTAAAACGCACATCTCACCTCCACAAGTGACGCATGATCCTATGTGATCTACAACATAACTGACTCAAGACTATTGGACTTCCTGAATTTCCTAAGTTTAATGTTAAGTGGCTCGAAATTTTCTAGCCTACTCTCCCTCAATGTAGCCACATCCGGAGATCCTTTGCTATATCGGCTATTTCAGCGTTCACTGTCGTGTGATTTAACACTTGCTCGACAATCTGTTAACTTTCTTCCTGATGTCAGCATTGTGGAACAGGCCTCATCGTCCTGGACGAGTTCCAGACTGACACGACCAACCTACCTGTACACATGACTTTTCATTACTTCAGATTTTGAGAATTACTTGCCTTAATATTTCCTTTCTTTGTTGCTGTCACGTGTAATTAGCCCTAAAGGTTATTTTCTTTTTTCTTAATAAAACTGTTAGAAATTTATGTGATTAACCATAGGTCTTAAGAATTATACTCTATCTTTTATATCTGGTGAAAATGCACTTAAAAGTAGTAGGCAGCTTCTTGATGATTGGTTGAATACGATAAGTCCGAATAGGTTCATTTACTTCATGAATGAAAGCTTATTGAATAACCCAGACTTCTCCCTAATATACATTTTATGACTCTTAAGATACAATGTTGAGAGGCTAAAAAATGTTGAGAGTATTACAAAAGTAATGAGCATGTTCGCCGAAGTACTCCTGGAAATGGGTTACATATGCACGCTATCGTGTTATTTGTTTTTAGTTATCTTCCTTATATTTCAACGCCTATTGAAACAAGTCACATCAAATATTGGAATAATCGTGTAAAATAACCTTTTTTAACACATGGAATTAATCAAAATTACCCTAAGGGAAACTTCAGGGGAAGGTACAACAGACAGCCACCCTTTCCCACTAGGTAGTTCCTGGTTTTGAAGGGTCTTCAAAACACGGAGAGTATTTGAAAGCAATGTAGCATTCATTACCTTGGTCGGAATTTGTAAAGATACCTGCATTGCAATAGTAGCTGAGGCTCTTTACGTAGGTGCACAACTAAAGCAATAATATTCGTTAACATTAACAAGGCTTTAATGATCATCACATTGCACATATTCTACAAGAGATAGGAAACAAACTGCTCATATTGGTCATAATTCATTCCCCATTTGGTAGGCTATAGCGCTAACTTGTATGAAGGCCGTTGTTGTCATCGGCCTTGTGACTGTAGAGCCGACTATGAATGACTAAGGTATCTGCTAATTTTTCAGTTTTTTTTACCTTCGGTAACTTATATACTATTTACTATAGCACTAGATTACTCTTATCGTTTGTGTGTACGGCTGTTGATAAAAAATTAATACAACTGTCGTGAATCAAGTTGAGAGTATTCGGGAATGCACCAAATTTCGGCTCATATGATTGACATTCCTTCAAAATACGAGGTAACATCTCCAGTTACTATTTGTCCTCAGTGGGTGGACTTGAGTATTTTTCAGTTCTGGTCTCTCTTATAGCTAAAGGAAAAATGAGGATAACACCCGTAAATTTTCAAAAGTAATATCAATACCAAGCTTTAAAAGATTCTAGTCTTTTGGAAATGTTGAAAATTACATGTTTCTTCTAACAATTAGTGTGCTTTGTTCTAAATGTGCCCTAAGGGTACATGTAGCGTTCAGCATGGAACTAAGTATCCGAAAACCCCTCCAAAGATAGGAGGCCATACTATTTACGTTTGCAATTAAAATCACACTTCTCAAAGCCTCTCAATTCCGTAGAATTATTAACAGACATAATACATAATTGATGGAGAAATATGGGCTATTAAATAAGCTTTCATTCTGACCACCAAGTAATTTTATTATATATATAACGATGCTATGCGGACACGTAGCAGCCATTAATCATCAAGCTGCTGACCACCACGGTCTAGGTATATACCTAGACAGTGCTGACCACTACCCAGTATATTTTCGCCGAAAAAAAAAACTATCACTCATCGATCCCATACTCTATCACATTTTTTAGACGAGAAGACTCGATGCAGTACACAGTAGAGAACGATATGTTAATTACGGTAATTATAAGCGAGTATGTTAATCCAATTCCCTCTTTCCCGTGTCGAAAACAAAAGTAGGTTTGTTGCTTTACATCAAAATTAGCTGAACTTCCGTCAACACGTTGGACCGTAGGTGAACTAAGATATGTTGATAGGAATAGTATCCTGAGTGTGTCCTGTGGATCCAGCCAAACGAAACGGACAAAAAGAAAGACTTTATGCCACCCCATTCGATTTCAAAAGAGAGCTGTTTATTTTCTTTAATGACTAGTAAATCTACCAATTTTCTTTGGTGTCATTCCATATTCTTTCCCGTAATAGTATTCTGTGCCATTTTCTTTCCCGTGATAGTATTCTATCCCATTTTCTTTTACGGGATAGTATTCTATCCCATTTTCTGTTACGGGATAGTTTTCTATCCCATTTTCTTCGGTGTGGTAGTATTCCATAACACTTTCTCTAGGTCATGTCATTCCACTTCGGTACCAGAGCAAATCACACCATTTCCTTTTACTCAAACCATCATTATACCCCCTTTTCTCTTAGACGAGAGTATAGTATTCCATACCTAGTATATAGTCTTTATCTTGGCAAAAGAATTTTGAGACCCAGCGCATACTCAAAATCAGTTGCGGTCATGGAAGTGTGTGTGGAAATAATGGTAAATACTTGATGACTTGGTAATCATTTTCCCTCTCTCTCTCTCTCTCTCTCTCTCTCTCTCTCTCTCTCTCTCTCTCTCTCTGGAATTCTATATTATCTCTAGTAATTACTATTGTTGCTCACCTTATATTCTAATTAAGACAGAAACATGATGATGCCATACACAACGATATACAGTTTGCATAACGATTTGACTTAGGATTCAACTGTTCGTAAAAAGAAAAAATGTTCGGCTGAACTTTCTAGATAGTTTGGCTATTTCCCTGTCATACCCAGAATGATGTTGATACTTGGTCAAAACAGGACTTCTTTATCCTAGCCTTGTGCTGTGTTGTGTTAACTTGGCACGTTCAAATGATTTCTCTCGTATACCCAAGAGCTGAGATGCCCCCACGAGACATTGTATTTGAATAGGTCGTTTCCGATCTCTTCCGAATGTTTTTTAGTGGCAGTAACCCTCGTTGCGCCAACTCTTCATTTGCATAAAAATTTGGATTTAACTGATATACCTGATAATAATAAATTTTCCAGTATATAAGCGTTACTGGCGTTCACTGAAATCAATGCTTTTCCGAGGATGTGACACTAAGTCCCGCTAATTTGGTGAGTATACCGCTTATTTGGTAAACATATATATATATATATATATATATATATATATATATATATATATATATATATATTGTGACGAAGTGCCAAGTATCTGGTTACTACACTTACCATTCATTAACTGATACCTCACAAAAGCCAGACACCTGAACCCTCATCACAGGTATTAAGCAGAAAATCAGACTAAGTTCATCAAAACAGGTGTGAGGTAATCTTGTAAGTAATTAAATTAATCAAAGGGCATCACTCCATCAACAACTTTAAAAGTTAAAGTATTTCCCTGATTTCAGGAGTGTAAGTACTTCCCTGGTTCTAAGTCACTTCAAGTTAATGAAGGAAAACAGATCAATTACCACTCTATGTTTCTACCTAACATCAATATAATCAAATGATAATATACTGGTGTAAGATAAAGAAAACTTATAAAAATTTTAAATACAAAAATTTAGAACTAAACTCAAAATTTATTGGTGAAATTCACAATATCAGGGAAATTTGCTGTTACTTGAAAATAAAGTAAAGGTTAATTAATTCCTGAATCAAATTAAGTAAAATTAAATCAAAATTTATTTATCACAAAATTCAAGAAAATTGATTCAATCAAAATTCAAAAGCATTAGGCAATAATTGAAAATTTGAAATTAATTCACAAGTGCTAAACAATAATAAAACTTGAAAAGAATTCTAAGTAAATGCAAATTAATTCACAAGTGTTAAATTTAATTAAATGTGCAATGATTAAGCAATGAAAATAACTAAGTCAATTAAATTGTGAATGCAAATGAAAATACAAAAAATGTGGAAAATATCACAATTTCAAAAAGTATTAATCACACAAAATATAAAATAAAAATGCACACTTCAATAAGAAAATCAACAAATGCACAAAAATTAAACAAACACAAAACACAAAAATTTGCAATGTGTAAAAGTGTAAATCTTTTCACTCAAAACATTGTAACCATCAGTTTTTACCAAACCACTGTTCCTATCAGTTATTGGTTAACCACTGTTCCTATTCGTTATTAGTTGCAACTAATAAAAATATAACACACTTTACCTTTTTGGTATACCGATTTCTTTCTTTCTCGCTGCAGCTCGAAACCAGGCGCCGTTACAACAATCTTTGTTCAGATTCCACAAATAACACTAAATACTACTAAATAAACTAAGAAATATCAAATCTGAAATTTACAAATTACGAGTGACCATTCAAATAAGTACGAAATCTTTACGTTACTTTTAAAATCAAACGTGCTATGCGATGGAGAGAGAGAGAGAGATGTGAACGCCTCGAGTATCTAAGATCTAATGAAATTCTTCTCCCTACAGAAGATGGAAAGGGGAGATGTCACAAAACGTTTTTGGCAAAATGCTTCCAGAAGCTTCGAAATCTTACGCAACTTTACATACAAAATGTGTAATCTCACGTGGCTTTGACAAAGACATACACTTATGAGACGATTCTGTTAAAAAAAAAAAAAAAAAAAAAAAAAAAAGACACATACTTGACTCTATCGACCGAAGCAGAAGCCCTTATCTTACATGATGACAGAATCTCAAAACACAAATGAAGTCTCGAGCTCGCTTATCAACGTGTTGACAGATTAGGAAAGCAAACGAAGATCTCGGAGTTTCTCTAATCTCACAGTGCTGACATAATAGGGAAACAATCGCAGTTTCGAATGGGCAAAGAAAATCACTTTTCTACATTCTACATTATATATATCCTTTTACATATGATATGCGAAATCTGAACACACATTTAAAACATCCTATCTCTAAGCTATCTAGGAATCTGAAAAAATGTTGCACAAAATCTTATACACAATATTTTATAGTCAAAGAGGGGAAATATGCATTTTGAAAGTAGCAATATATATATAAATATATATATATATATATATATATATATATATATATATATATATATATATATATATATATATATATATATATATTGTGACGAAGTGCCAAGTATCTGGTTACTACACTTACCATTCATTAACTGATACCTCACAAAAGCCAGACACCTGAACCCTCATCACAGGTATTAAGCAGAAAATCAGACTAAGTTCATCAAAACAGGTGTGAGGTAATCTTGTAAGTAATTAAATTAATCAAAGGGCATCACTCCATCAACAACTTTAAAAGTTAAAGTATTTCCCTGATTTCAGGAGTGTAAGTACTTCCCTGGTTCTAAGTCACTTCAAGTTAATGAAGGAAAACAGATCAATTACCACTCTATGTTTCTACCTAACATCAATATAATCAAATGATAATATACTGGTGTAAGATAAAGAAAACTTATAAAAATTTTAAATACAAAAATTTAGAACTAAACTCAAAATTTATTGGTGAAATTCACAATATCAGGGAAATTTGCTGTTACTTGAAAATAAAGTAAAGGTTAATTAATTCCTGAATCAAATTAAGTAAAATTAAATCAAAATTTATTTATCACAAAATTCAAGAAAATTGATTCAATCAAAATTCAAAAGCATTAGGCAATAATTGAAAATTTGAAATTAATTCACAAGTGCTAAACAATAATAAAACTTGAAAAGAATTCTAAGTAAATGCAAATTAATTCACAAGTGTTAAATTTAATTAAATGTGCAATGATTAAGCAATGAAAATAACTAAGTCAATTAAATTGTGAATGCAAATGAAAATACAAAAAATGTGGAAAATATCACAATTTCAAAAAGTATTAATCACACAAAATATAAAATAAAAATGCACACTTCAATAAGAAAATCAACAAATGCACAAAAATTAAACAAACACAAAACACAAAAATTTGCAATGTGTAAAAGTGTAAATCTTTTCACTCAAAACATTGTAACCATCAGTTTTTACCAAACCACTGTTCCTATCAGTTATTGGTTAACCACTGTTCCTATTCGTTATTAGTTGCAACTAATAAAAATATAACACACTTTACCTTTTTGGTATACCGATTTCTTTCTTTACGAGTGACCATTCAAATAAGTACGAAATCTTTACGTTACTTTTAAAATCAAACGTGCTATGCGATGGAGAGAGAGAGAGAGATGTGAACGCCTCGAGTATCTAAGATCTAATGAAATTCTTCTCCCTACAGAAGATGGAAAGGGGAGATGTCACAAAACGTTTTTGGCAAAATGCTTCCAGAAGCTTCGAAATCTTACGCAACTTTACATACAAAATGTGTAATCTCACGTGGCTTTGACAAAGACATACACTTATGAGACGATTCTGTTAAAAAAAAAAAAAAAAAAAAAAAAAAAAAAAAAAAACAGACACATACTTGACTCTATCGACCGAAGCAGAAGCCCTTATCTTACATGATGACAGAATCTCAAAACACAAATGAAGTCTCGAGCTCGCTTATCAAACGTGTTGACAGATTAGGAAAGCAAACGAAGATCTCTGAGTTTCTCTAATCTCACAGTGCTGACATAATAGGGAAACAATCGCAGTTTCGAATGGGCAAAGAAAATCACTTTTTCTACATTCTACTTTATATATATCCTTTTACATATGATATGCGAAATCTGAACACACATTTAAAACATCCTATCTCTAAGCTATCTAGGAATCTGAAAAAATGTTGCACAAAATCTTATACACAATATTTTATAGTCAAAGAGGGGAAATATGCATTTTGAAAGTAGCAATATAATATAAATATATAATATATATATATAATACATACATATATATCTATATATATATTATATATATATTATACATATCTATACTATACATATATACATATACATACATATATATATATATATATACATATATAAATATATACATATATATATATATATATATATATCATATATAGATATATATAGATATATATAGATAGATATATATATAGATATATATATATATATATATATATATATATATATCTATATATATATATATACATATACCAGCTGATTCCTAAAATGAGATATTTTGCAGACTTCAATGACACATTAATGAAACCAACAATTACCGTCATATATAATAAAGGTTTGAGAGATTTGAGCGAGTCAGAAGACGAGGGAAATGGCTGGGAATCATTACTGATATTTCCGGATTCTCCTTTACTCAGGCGATGAGGACCGAGAGAAAATAAAAACTTGAACGATTAATGATGCATTGAAACCAATAGGGTAATGACCGGAAATTACATTCAACTGGAAATTCTTTGAAGGCTGACATGTAGATGGGTGAGAAAGGAAAAGGCAGCGTATTAAAAGACAAGAGGGAATAAAAACATACGGTCAAGATATGAAAACGTAGAACGCATAAGATAAAGAAATAAAAAACTCGCAATACATACAGGGAGAAATAGAAAACATACGGATAGATTGGGAGAAAAGGAAAATAGACAACAAAAACAAGAAGTCACAGAAAACATAAAATAGAGAAAAACTGGATTGGAAACATGCAATGAAGAGAGGGAGAAATGGACAACTAAGATATGGAAACAAATAACGGAGAACGTAAATGGTTGTCTATTCTTTGTCTGGGTACAGTGCACAACAGTAATGACGTGTTAAAATAGTTCAGAAATATTGCTGGAGGAGGAACTTTGACCGATAGTCATAAGGGTAGTATTATTTTCTTTTTCTTTTTTCACCTTAAATATTGGGAACGATCTTCTGTGGGGGGGAAATGAAAAGTCAAAATGATCTATTGATTTTTCATATCTAAAAATAAACTTCCCCAACTTGGAGAGAGAGAGAGAGAGAGAGAGAGAGAGATTCAGGGCGCCATTTTAATACAGTAGTTATTAAAGGGATGGATTACTGAGGTAAACTAGAAAGCTGAAGTTGCCAAGATCAATCTACCACATATCACACTATTTGCTCAAGTGTTGTAATCCGTAGATTATTTGCAATCTGTAAAAATTTAACTTGTGGAAAGACCACTTTTCCAACAACTTGGGTCCGTCAGTCTGTAGTTACACTTTTCCCATCTGAAATCCTAAGATCCCCCAACCCCATATAAGGGTGAATCCCCCCCCCCCCCCCCCCCCCGGGTTCCTCGTGTTTATTCTAAGTTTTGGAAGAGAGATTATGGAATCCACTTAAAACAAGAGAAATCGTACTCGTGGTAATATGTCAACCCATCCCCCTCCCCGCAAAGCATAAGCTAAAGGGAAAACAGGATTAAATATTTCAATTAAGTCAATGGGTCGAAATAAAACAGTATCCCACATTTCCTTTTTCTATTTTGTTGCTATTCTGTCACTTTGACGTAATCTCAGAGATGGCTTTTCTTTGAGATGAATGTATGAGTGAAGTGCACCAGTGCCATTAATGGAATCAATAACAATTAACTGGAGTTTTAGCGCAAATATTTTCACCTGCAGTTAAATCTCAGGAGCATTTTGTTTGATTGATAGAATGACTGACTATTATAAATCTATTTGTATAGACGGTCGTGTCACGCACCAAACCTGAAGCATCGCCTCGACTTCTGATTACCAAAGTTTCCTGCCGTTACAGTAACACTGGTGTTAGTGCAGATAAGGAAGTGGTTGCCCACAACCTGATCACCATGAGCGAGGCGACAGTGGGTTAACTAAGACAAAAAGTACAAATGAAAAATGAAGTGACAAAAGTGACTTCAGTTCATAGACAGAAAGGTATCAGGCACACAAAAAAGTATTCAGCTTTCTTATGCCTGAGGTCGCTTCTTGGTGAGGTGTTGAATAGACTATTTCAACCTACTATTCAGCTTTAAGTTATGAATTATACCAGCCACTTAAATATAGAATTCTCGATGCTCAGGAAGACTATCTCAAAACCAATGTGATTGGCACAGGTGTGCTTGAGACTTTTTCGACCGAAGGGAACACCTGAGGTAATCTGACCAAAATATTTGCCGGTCAGTCAAAATTCAGCTACGATGACGAATTCACATTCTGGTCGGCAACAAGTTAAATATCACCAAGTTTTTCAAAAGCTACATTTTGAAGGGAATGACGGTGTAAAAACCGTAAAGGTTGTAGCATCAATGAACAACTATCGTAAGCTATGATGTTAGCTTCTTGGTTAGGTGGTCCTATTGCAGCATTTCGTGCCCAACAAATATGGAACGGAAATATAGTGTAACTACAAACAAGGACTTTAATAAATATACAATAATGACACCACGATTTACCATAGAAACTGGGAAACGTAGTACCTTTTGTCACAGGCAGCCAGATCGTCAAGTAACTTTACCAGAGATTCGAAAAAAGATGCAAAATCCTTAAGGTATACGCAAAGAATTTAGATTTACTTATCCAAAAACCCATGTGAGCAAACAAAAGCGGCCGAACAGGATACTACCCAAAAACTAACTAGAAATGATGAAGGTTGAAAGATGAAAGGCAGAAATTTCAATGCACTGAAAGCAAATGACTCGGAGGACTGATCTAATGGGTATGATCTCCGATTTTCTATGTCTCTGTTGACTGGACAGAACCCAAAGGCCACATCAGAAGCATCCTCACTCACCCTCTCAGCACATTACTACTTCAGACCAAAACCAATGCTGGCACAAAACCGACTTAAGCTAGACTCACCAACCAACCTTTCTCTCAAACGCATTCAAAGTACCCTGTTAATGAAAATACAAAGTGAATAAGGGAAGCACTAAAAGACAACAAAAATCCGTAATAATAATAATACTGGAAACAAAATGTAGGCGTAAACAATGGCAAAATGTTCACAAAACATTACATAAATGTGGGTAACATCACAAGCAGCCAATTAAATTGAGTGCATCTGATAATTAAGGATAACATTACAGACAATCACATAAATCATAAAACAGGGCAACCAGGAAATTCACAGAAAACTTTCCCATCACGTTTCCCTTCCTTGAAATAATAGAAGTTCCCCTTAGCGTCGTAAAAAAAATTTTTCTTTCTTTTTTTTCTGATTTTTTTTTTTTTTTGTACGTTTTGTGCATTAAATACCCAGCGAACGCTCCCGCACTTGCACCCGCCTTATTATGAGGAAATACGAGCCGGGGATGTTTTATTACCATTGTAGTCCTTCGTATAATTCAAGGTCATTATGCGAACTCCGTTCCTTGGGTGGCATTTGTTCTGATTTTGTTCAGAAACGAGCTCTGCTGTATATCGCGTTCTTTTAATAGCCTAGAATGCAGATTACCAAGCGCTTATGAATTATCATCAGAAAATTCAATCAGAAACGGGCCTCCCCTGCTCACTTTGATAAATTGTGGTGCTGCCTGGTGTTATAACTGCTCGTGTTATTAATGCTGGAATCATTGAATAGATGAAAAATTTGGATTGTTTTGAAATGAAATTAAAAAGTATAATTGAACTGAATTAAACTGATATCAATCAACACCAGCAGGGCCTTGAAGATCTTATGGTGGTGTATTATTCTGATAAGAAATAAGACCAGGATTATTAGCTGGTAGGTTACATTAGATGAAGATTTATTTGTTGAAGGAAGCATATAACACCACCTTTGGAGAAGTATTCTGTTTCGGCGAGAATAACATGAAGGCGAGGTTGGCAAGCAGGGTCCAGAGGTCAACATCATACCTCTTACACCATTTTAACACCTTAACTACTCTTGCAAACCGACCAAAGCGAAGCGCTGGCATAAAGCCGGCTTAATCTAAAAGCATGAACCTTTTCTGCGTGTTACATTAGAGGACACATTGCCTATCTCTGGACAAAATTTAGTTAATGGTAATAACTGGACTTCAATAGCTGACGGTATATCTGTGCTTGCGTGTTACAAAAATACCTGTAAGGGAATACAGATTATTCGGCTACGTACAAACAGCCACCAGGGCTGTCACATCCACGATTTCCTTTTAACTGAATTAATAAAAGTCAAGGACACCATTTTTTCATTTCCCTCCTTACCTTGTAGCCATTGACTGCCTCCTCGAAATGGAACGCTTCGGTATCAATAAACGAAGGGATTTTGCAGATATGGAGCGAAGAATGTTAAATGGGGAATGAAGAATATAGATCTCCAGATTTCTAAGGATCAGGGAACATTGTTTTCGTTGCTGGGAGGAAGAGTTGCTGGAATCTTCTCGGGGAACATGCTTTCTTGATTGATCTCCTAATAGGACCAAAAGTGCCGGCAAATGCAAGTGCTTGCAAACACGAAAGAGAGAGAGAGAGAGAGAGAGAGAGAGAGAGTGAGAGAGAGAGAGAGAGAGAGAAACCATTCGACACCAATTGATATACGTTTAACATTAATCTATGTTTCTATAATGCTATACACCGATAACTTCATCAACCTTGAGTTACCATTCTTTATCTCTAGAAAACAAGTAAACTTGAAGAGAGAGAGAGAGAGAGAGAGAGAGAGAGAGAGAGAGAGAGAGAGAGAGAGCTTTAAAGAATCAGCGTTTACAAGAGACTAACAATTTTTTCGGAAATATTAGACTATTCAGGAGTTTCCCTTTATGTCTCGACGGAATTCTACGAAGCGACATATGTCTCGAAGGCAGGTTTTTTTGCGAGACGGGATCCTGACCTTAACCTCAAAGAACTCGCTAACTAAGGTCGCGTCGTCGAGATTAGGCCTAAATTTCGTAATCAAATGTAATCCTGGAGGCTTGCTAAAAGCCTGCGGCAGTTAATGAAGAGCGGAGTTAATTATTCTGTGGATGTCGTCCTCTTGTCCTGCGACTTATTACGAATTAGGCCGATACCGAAGGGCCTGCCAGCGTCGCTTTATTAAAAACATTAAATTAAGCTCCGGCCTCCCTCGAGCGGTCGCTCAAATGCTACTCTCTCTCTCTCTCTCTCTCTCTCTCTCTCCTGTTCTACCCCTTTCCGTGTGTAGATACAAAATATATGCGTATAATAAATAGCACATTACCTTATTTCAGTGGAATTAACGTTTCCTATTCTCTTGGTTTACTAAAAATTTTGACCACGGAATTATCTGAAAACTGGGTAGTACTAGAAATGCAGCACCGTATACAATATGCATTAATATAAGCTAACAAAATCTTGCATAATTCAAGGAACAAGGTAACTAATTGCTGATAATTTTCACTTTCTGCTCTCAGATACCACCATTAAGTATAGGCAATCGCGTTAGTGTGTCAGGTGCCCCATTTTGTCGTGATACTAAATTTGGTAAATATTTCTAGCGGATATATAAGCTCAACCTGGATTGTAGTCACAGCCAATGTGCAGGAAGGTAATGCCGTTCCTTTCTCTGCATATAGTGTAAACCATCTGCATATAGTGTAAACCAACAGAACCTCTTCGGAAAATATTCAATTTTAGATGTTTAAAGGACATCTGCATGTGAAAAATATATTTCAGTTTAGCCAATAACAATCATCTGAAAACCAAACCCTAACCAATAACTGTGTATCAGAGTAAGTCTACTCGTAAGACTATAGAGCGTCGTCTGCTGTCATTCCGCTGTCAACAAACTATAGGAAACTTAACAGATCCTAAGGACCAAAGCAAAGCTACTTCAGAACAACTTGACCAAAATTGCTTACCGTTGAAAGGGCAAGAAAGGATCCCTAACGCTCGAAAGAGACTACAGAGATGATCTTTTCTCTATTCAAGACTGACAGAGCACTTTCCCTTAATCAGCATTTTCTCTCCTTTCCAATTTCGAGTTTCTAATGAAGGAAAGTGGGTGATAATCTTTGTGCCAGAAGGTAGTAGAAATGCTAAATGAGGCAGTTACACAGTCAACAGCCATTTATAAAACGTTCAGTAAGGTCCCTTAAAAAATATTCTCACGTTCTCTGTAAATTTGAACAAAAAACTTCATGGAAGCCAGAGTGCCTACAGGAAACAGTTGAAGTATTTTAAAAGCAACTCGTTACATTCAAAGAAACACTGATAATAGATAAGAGTTCTTGTTAGCCCAGACTTATTTTAACGGCTATTGTGCCCGAGTTTCACAGTTAGTAATATTGGGATTATTCTTGTCTTGGTCTTGTCTAGCAACCTGTTTTCTGACCTAGAAAAATTTAGGCATACCATGGCGATGATGGAAAGCTTGTTGTAGTTCAAGTTATCCAGCGACGCCCCTACGATGTAAGGTGGATTTTCACCTAGAAACAGTTATGGGGAGAGTTAATTGGCAGAATAGTGAGAAGGGCACTGGACTGAACTCCAGCAAAACCAAGAGCATTACGTATCCGATTTCGTACCGTGTTCCTAATCTTTGATTCAAGTGAATAGGTAAAAATTGAAGTACATTAAAGGTAGTTCCTTTCTATGCCAAACTTTCCCTGGTATTTGGAAAGCATGCCCTATGACGCTGCCAGAATGCCAGGCATTCTTGGGAAGAATTCTTATAACAAAGCGACATCAACTAATTTTGCAATGAAATAATAGCCACGTCATAAAAACAAAACATTTGGATATTTGTGATAGTTATTTATAACATCAAAATGATCCAAAATACAGATACAAAATATAAGGGTATACAACGCTAAGTTTCGAAATTATCAAGATGCAAGAATTCATTTATTATACTACACGTTTACCTGTCGGGCGAGACCATTTCCGGGTTTTCCCCATTCTATCCTTTCCTTCCTTCCTTCTATTTCTCCCTTTAATGGCAAAATCTCTCGGATGAACCACTTAATTACTATCACGTCGGTTACGTATTGTTTCACTCTTCAATACCATAGGTCTCCTATTTTCTCCCTTTGTTCAGTGGAGAGAGAAAGATTGCCATTGTAGTGGCTTCAGCAATGCAGCTGAAGCATTGGAATATTCTGCTCTTATTTCTATAATGGCTTGTAATAAATTATTAGTTCCTAACTCATTCTAAACCTATTTTGCTTTTGCTTGCAGGTGAAACTTGCGTAAAACAGTTAAAACTGTAAAACAATTTATAATAAGATTCTATATACCATTAAGATTCTTTATGCCATTTTTTTTTAGCAATATTAATTTTATTTTTCATATACAGCACTTAATAAATTCAATAGCACTTTTTTTTGTATACAAAAAAATGTACAAACATTCAGCTCACAATAATTTCCTTACATTTTTAGACAGGAGTCTTCAACCGAGTCACACACAATAATTAATACCCTTCTTGGACAGAATTCGAGCTAACAGACCGTAAATGTTAAGAACAGCATCATACAAAATTGAGGCAGCCTTTTCTAAAAAACATATTCCATATATTTCCTTGAGAAAACCTTACCAAAGTTCTTTTTATATGTATTCCGCAAAACCCATCTATCATAATTAAGTTTACCCTTAAGATACATTATCAAATCAGACAACGACATCTTTTTCACTTTACCCACCCACATTGCATACAAGTAACCTGTCAATAAAACTAACGCACTATTATCATCTTGTTTCAATTTGCAGTGGAAATTAAACATTAAAATCTTTATAAAGTTATCCGGGCTCATATCACAAATCTCAACCAACACTTTTTGAAAATACAACAAAATTGGCTTAATTTGGTTACAAAAATAAAAAATATGCAATATAAATTCTGTTTCACTGCAGTTATCACATAAATCTGAGCTTTTAATGTTTAAAATCTTCAGTCTTTGGTTTGTTGCCAAAATCCCGTGAATATATTTGTATATAAATTCCCTCTCCAAAGTACCAATAAAAGGAACATTAATACGTTTCCAAATCAACACCCAATCTAGTAGCGGGTAATCACTCTCAATGCTTGGTTTTAAAGACAATTTGAGATAATAATAAGCTGCCTTGCATGTAACATACGGAAAGTTTTTAAGCCTATGCATTTTCCTTATTACCTCAATGGCACTCGAATAGAACGACGGTGTCACATAAGATACGTCAACTATATCTCTTAATGACAACAAATAACTAAATCTAAGTTTACAATAATACACACTCAAACCAGTTCCACTTAACACATCCTTTAATACAGTGCAGCTGAAGATAGCTTGAGTTTTATAGTACACATCAAATATTCCCAAACCCCCTTCACTTCTACGTAAACATAACGTAGCCCTTTTTATTGGATTGTACATCCCCTTCCAGATGTACTGAAAGATACACGTATTAATTACTTGCAAATATATTTCTTACTGGGGGTAACGTATGGGCCATATACCATACTTTTGATAAAATCAAAGAATTTACAATTACACTCTTTTGGAAAATTGACAACTTCCTCATACTCAACATATTTACGGCAGTTTCAACCTTATTCGCGATAACAGACCAGTTTTCCTCGTGCATCAAATCAAAGTTATTACAAAAGATAATACCAAAAATAACCATACTATTAACAACCCGTATCCACTCCAAAGGCCAATCCTGCCTGTTAATCCAGTTGCCCAAAACCATCATTGTAGTTTTTTCTTTGTTAAGTCTAGCACCTGTCGCGACTTCAAAGTGCTGAATGAGCTTGGAACAAGCTGTTATCGAATTTGTTGTTGACACAAATACGTAAGAATCGTCGGCAAACCCTTGTACTTTCACGACTGTCTGGTTTGGAAGACTAATACCAATTATACCGTTACTTTCTTGAATTGCCCTATAGAAAGGTTCCTGAAAAATACAGAATAGCAACATTGACATAGGGCAGCCTTGCCTCACCGACCTCTTGACAGGAAAGGAACTGCTTAGACAGCCATTAATACTTACATGACTTACACATTGTAAATATAATATTTTATTAAATCAATAAACTCTGTCGGAACACCAAATTTTGCTAACACCTCATATACAAAACCAATATGCACTCTATCAAAAGCTTTTGACCAATCGAGACTCAAGATGGCAGCATCTACTTTATTTTCATTTGAATAATACATGATGTCTCGTATGGTACTGTTACACTGAACAATCGATCTCCCTTTGACTGCACAGTATTGCTCAGGGGAAATTATGTCGTCTAATATAGACTCAAACCTGTTTTTTAAAACCTTGGCAAAAATCTTATAATCAGTATTTAACAACGTTATAGGTCTCCAATTTTCTATTAGAGCAAGGTCACCTTTTTTTGCATGTAGTTTGATTACACCTACATACTGACTCTTGGACATTCGCTTTACATCACATACATAATTTAATACAGTTATAAAATCCTGTTTTATAATATTCCAAAATTTCTTGTAAAATTCAATAGGGAGACCATCGCACCCAGGAGTTTTCCCATTACACATTTTTTCCATAGCATTCCACACCTCCTTTGACTGAATCTCAGTAGATAAAGCTTGTAGGCTTTGACTATTCAGCACTGGTCCACACTTATCGAGAAAAAAGCTCATACACTGTCGGTCACCTTCAACCAAACGAAACATGTTCTCAAAATATTCCCTAATTCGCACAGAAATCGCATTCGTCCCCTCAACAGTCGTGCCATCTTTTATTTTAAGTTTAGTAAAACAATTATTTATTCTTTTAGTTTTCTCTTTGCCAAGCAGATAGGAAGAAACTCTTTCACCTTTCAACATCTCATCAGTTTTTATCCTAACCTTCACACCCTCCAAAAAACTCATTCTGTAGGTCACAAATTCTCTTTTTCAGTGTTTGGATCATGTCGTACTTATCCCCCGTTCTATAATGAACATCATTTAATTGTTGTAACCTCCAATGTAATAGGTTCAACAAACCATATTTTTCCTGTGAAATCTTCTTGGATAACTTAACAAAAAAATCTTTACATCGTAACTTTGCCCAATCCCACCATTCCAACATATCAGGAAACTTACATTTATAAGATTGTACCCGTTTCCACAAGTCTTGAAATTGCTCTTCTATATTATCAGAATCCAAAATTTTTACATTTAATTTCCAATAATCTGTTGATGTTTTTAAGTCAATAACCTTTATACTCAAGAGGACCATATTGTGATCTGAAAAACTAATCGGGATTGTTTGTGCCCTCGTAATGTGACGGAACAAATTAACGGTGTAGATTCTATTCTATACGAGACCCATAATTTTCTTTAACATACGTATATTCCGGGATACCTCTAGAAAAATGATAATTATCCTTTAAAGCTAAATTATGAACCAGAGTACCAAGAGCTTTGGACACCAAATATCTATTATCATTGCTACAGTCCCTGAGACAAGTCACACAATTGAAATCACCACCTAATACCAGGGAATCAAGGTTGTGTCTCAGAAAAAAGGTGAGGTCATTCCCAAAAACTCCTCTCTCTCTCTAGTCCTCCCTGAACCTGTAGGGGCATATACATTTACAATAGGGATAATGCAACCATTAAATCTTACCCTAATACCCAGTATCCGCCCGTTACAATCTCTGTCTGTTGACAAAACCACTATTTCCTTCTTTCTAGAAATACAGACCATAGTCCCTCCTTTTACACAAACCGTCGAGTTCAATATAATATTACAACAATTGCTTAAATAGTTTAAGACTCTTAGGTCTCTCACGTTATGTTCCTGTATCAACAAAATGTCTATCTTATACTGCGCCATGAGTGATGCTACCTTCATCTGTTTATTTACATCGTTTAAGCCACTGACATTTAACGTTGCAATTAGTAAAGCCATGGACAGAAGAAAAAATCACAACTTCTTCTTTTTCGGTACGTTGTCGTTGCTTTGTGTCTTCGTTTCTTTCCTCTTCTCTTGTGATAAGACTTCTCTCGTAAGCTTCATCTTGCCAACCCTTTCCATATTAATATTCCACTGACTTTCAGTTGATGTATCCAAGATTCGCTCTTCATATCCATCCTCATTACCTAGTACTATATTCTTGCACAAGTCCATATCAGAATCATTTCCAGAGATCATCACATCTGTGGGCTCATCATTCTTATGCACTGACACCGTAACAGTCATTTCCTTTAATCCTTCATCATCACTGATCTGTTCCTTGCGTAAATGCATATGATCCATCTCCATCTGCGGAACATCAGGTTGCCCCTGCTCACTATAACCTTCCCGAAAATGAATGCTCAAAGGGTCCGGAAGTCTAGGGGACCTACTATCATTTCAGTATTAAAAATATCAATATCGATATTATCACCTCTTACCTCATCACCAATTTCCTGCACACCAGTATTTAGGCTTGGTTCGACTGTGAATAAGTTCAACTCCAGCTGATTATCTTCAGGTATACTATTTCTCAAGTGTGCCACTCCCTGATCGTTCTTTGATTCTTCATCAGCACCACCATTCGATGCTTTCGACATAACACCGGTCTCATTTCCACCTCCATTCAACAATTCTAATGTATCTGGACCATCATTTATTTTAGGAAGATTCGGGAAATCGGCCATGTTAAAAACATTTAACCTGGATTCGCTTTCCATTGTACAATTAACAGCTAAATGTGTCGTCCTTCCGCATTTATAGCAAGTTTTAGGTTGGCCTTGATAAATAAAAGTTACTGTGTGTCCACATATATTAACCGACGAAGGAATGTTTTCCCTTACCTCCATCCTTGCCGTTCGGATACCGTTCAACAGTCCCTTTGCTCTTCCGTGGGAAAATCTGTTGTGTCGTACAGAGTGCACCTTCCCGTAACGACTTAGGACACCGATAACCAAATCATCATCCATATCAAACGGTGCATATCTTACGGAAACATATGTGTAATCACTACTCAAATTAATAACTCTTACAGTCTTACCTTCACCAATATCAATAGATTTGTCCTCATATTCCTTTACTACCATTTCAAACCGCGTATGGTCAGCGAATTTTATAATCACCCTATTGTTGAGCATTAGCTGAAAGCCGGAGAGGTCTTCTTCTTTCACACCTAGATGCATGAAAATTACTTCACAGGCAAGGTCATACGTCGGGTGCACAGAAAAATGTAATCCAATCGAATCCTTTCTTTTAAGTTTGCCCAAAGGGGCAAAAGCATTTAAGTTGTCCCTTCCATTCATCTTCTATAGTCTAGCCAAAGGTCAGGCCAAAACACCAGAAAGCGGGAGCAGCTCAAGACACGTCCTCTCTGCTCCGAAGCTCTAGCGCGACTCCATCTGCATGTGAAAAATATATTTCAGTTTAGCCAATAACAATCATCTGAAAACCAAACCCTAACCAATAACTGTGTATCAGAGTAAGTCTACTCGTAAGACTATAGAGCGTCGTCTGCTGTCATTCCGCTGTCAACAAACTATAGGAAACTTAACAGATCCTAAGGACCAAAGCAAAGCTACTTCAGAACAACTTGACCAAAATTGCTTACCGTTGAAAGGGCAAGAAAGGATCCCTAACGCTCGAAAGAGACTACAGAGATGATCTTTTCTCTATTCAAGACTGACAGAGCACTTTCCCTTAATCAGCATTTTCTCTCCTTTCCAATTTCGAGTTTCTAATGAAGGAAAGTGGGTGATAATCTTTGTGCCAGAAGGTAGTAGAAATGCTAAATGAGGCAGTTACACAGTCAACAGCCATTTATAAAACGTTCAGTAAGGTCCCTTAAAAATATTCTCACGTTCTCTGTAAATTTGAACAAAAAACTTCATGGAAGCCAGAGTGCCTACAGGAAACAGTTGAAGTATTTTAAAAGCAACTCGTTACATTCAAAGAAACACTGATAATAGATAAGAGTTCTTGTTAGCCCAGACTTATTTTAACGGCTATTGTGCCAGAGTTTCACAGTTAGTAATATTGGGATTATTCTTGTCTTGGTCTTGTCTAGCAACCTGTTTTCTGACCTAGAAAAATTTAGGCATACCATGGCGATGATGGAAAGCTTGTTGTAGTTCAAGTTATCCAGCGACGCCCCTACGATGTAAGGTGGATTTTCACCTAGAAACAGTTATGGGGAGAGTTAATTGGCAGAATAGTGAGAAGGGCACTGGACTGAACTCCAGCAAAACCAAGAGCATTACGTATCCGATTTCGTACCGTGTTCCTAATCTTTGATTCAAGTGAATAGGTAAAAATTGAAGTACATTAAAGGTAGTTCCTTTCTATGCCAAACTTTCCCTGGTATTTGGAAAGCATGCCCTATGACGCTGCCAGAATGCCAGGCATTCTTGGGAAGAATTCTTATAACAAAGCGACATCAACTAATTTTGCAATGAAATAATAGCCACGTCATAAAAACAAAACATTTGGATATTTGTGATAGTTATTTATAACATCAAAATGATCCAAAATACAGATACAAAATATAAGGGTATACAACGCTAAGTTTCGAAATTATCAAGATGCAAGAATTCATTTATTATACTACACGTTTACCTGTCGGGCGAGACCATTTCCGGGGTTTTCCCCATTCTATCCTTTCCTTCCTTCCTTCTATTTCTCCCTTTAATGGCAAAATCTCTCGGATGAACCACTTAATTACTATCACGTCGGTTACGTATTGTTTCACTCTTCAATACCATAGGTCTCCTATTTTCTCCCTTTGTTCAGTGGAGAGAGAAAGATTGCCATTGTAGTGGCTTCAGCAATGCAGCTGAAGCATTGGAATATTCTGCTCTTATTTCTATAATGGCTTGTAATAAATTTATAGTTCCTAACTCATTCTAAACCTATTTTGCTTTTGCTTGCAGGTGAAACTTGCGTAAAACAGTTAAAACTGTAAAATCAATTTATAATAAGATTCTATATACCATTAAGATTCTTTATGCCATTAAATAAAAATTAGTAAAGTGCTCAAGAAATTCTGCACTTCTGTGTACTAAACATTTCACAGATACAAGTATTTACAGCATCATTGTGATCCCCCACCCCCCTCGCCCCCACCCCCCACACAAAAAAAAACCGTTGTCTCGAAGCCCAACTTTGGTAACATTTTCATCCAAATAATATTTTTGTCTAAACCTGCCAACAGAGAGACGGACAAGCCGACCAAAAAGTAATAACTACTTCGCCGGAGGTTATGGATTTTGATAGAGTTCATGTTCGAGGGGACTGGGGATTCGGTAAACAAATGTTGTTGAGATCTTACCGATATAGTTCCTTCCTTCATTTTCTTGTTGCATATCATGAATCAAGGTTCCATTGTTCTAACACGTGTAACGCTGAAACTCCTCGAAACCTACTTAGAAAGCGGCACACTATTCGACTACTTCTCGTCCTAAAATTAGACTCGTTAAAACTCAAAGGCCGTTGGGTTGTTTTTGTGTAGTTCCTGTAGAGTTTCCGTCTTTTACCTACATTTACTTGATATTAACACGGTATGTAGGTACCCACCTTTGTCTAATTCCATGGTAAACTCATGCTAAGTAAAGTAGACGACCGCATGAAAATATCGTTCATTAACATAATTTGTCGATCACATAATAGAAATGGGTGTATATTATACTTTGATTCCCGAAGGGCTAATACTAAACACGGAGTCCAAAGGAGCTTCCGCCATGTATAGTACTAGCACCTCGGAGTAGGTGGGTTCATACCGGTTTCATATCCATTTACTTTTAAGGATAGAGTCTGTTGACTTGATTTATTTAATTATCCAGTCATCCCTGACTACTTGAATCTTACTAGTATTGAGAAAATGAAAGGTTTTTAGTTTTAAAGTCCTATGAACACATGCAAGAATTTATTCAAGTATTTTCATACTTTGTGGAATAAAGGAATAAATAACTTACAGAAAAATAATTTTCAAAATCATCAGACGAAGAAACTAAGACACGAAACGTGTCGAGCAAAAGATATTTTGTGGCTGCTAGATGTATCAAGAAATGAAATCGAATGACCATTATAGAATCGATTTTTTAGCGAACCAAAGTAGTTATTCCAAATCGACGTATAGTATATATAAACAGCGTTCACGTTGAAAAATCTGTATAACAAACAGATGAAACTCTGAAATTCACTAATCGATTATTTTTGGGGATAAATAAAACAACATCCCTTTCAATTACCCCCTTTGAATCATTGCCAGTCTGCTAATGAATGATTCGAGGGCTAAAGGAAATGGAACGAAGGCTGAGAAGGAGAAGAGGAGAGGAGAACACACGAGAAGAAAAATGAAGATGGGAGCTCTCATGGCGTGTCGGGGATTTTGGCAATTCGCTCTCGAGATCTTGAGAGAAAGTGATGGAATCTTCAAGGGATGGCGAGTTTTCGTGATCCACCTCTTGGTGCGGTGGAAAGTGCTTGCTAATGGAGATGTCAGAGAGAGAGAGAGAGAGAGACCCGAGTCGGTGGGGCCCAGGTGAAGGACGACAGGTGAATTCGTGTCCACAATCCTTTCTGCGTCATTACCTCAAAGTGGTTCTGCAAGATCCACCGAAGATCTCGGTTCTCTCTCCTCCCCATGACAACACCCCCCACCCAACCCCAACCCCTTCATCTAACCAACACCCCTTCCTCTTATTCTAATTTCCTTTCACGTGTCTCTTAGCCTCCTGTTTCTTCGCCCCTTTCCAAATGACGTCCCTTCTGCCTTCCTATCATAGCATAAGATATTTCACTTGAATCCAAAAGTAGCACATAATTATGTGTCCCTTTCATTGCATTCAGTGTCACCGATGGCTGTTGACAATTCCATTATCAGAGTAGGCTCGCCTGAGCATATCCACTCTCATGCGCAAGCTTGCCGTCAGACTATGAGGGACCTGACAGTGGCCATGTGCTATCACTCTGAATTTCAGAGTCATTTTACCCGATTATTTCTCTGCCTCGTCTCTCCGTAATGCCAACTTGTACGACGAACTCGTTAGCAGAGTAAAAGGGGGGAGGGAGAGGAGAGGCGGACGTCAGGAGGGGGAGGACCCCTCTTCCCTATTATCGTAGTTGCAAGCAGTGTATCCGAGGCAGGGAGCGAGACCAAGCAATAACGGTGTCTCAGAGAGGATGTTTATTCCTTAAACTGGGGCTAATTCCTTGATGGGATTTGTTGCCAAATTAGGGAGCGTTCTTGGAATCATGCCAGTCGGATCCTCATTTTGGGATTTGGGAGGAAAAAGAAAATAGCTTTGGTTTTATTCCACTATTTCGTTTCCCGTTAAAATTCAGAAAAGCAAAATATTTGCACCAACTATCCTATACAGGTTACACTGCCAACTATTTGACCACTAATGCCATTTTATTTTAGATTTATTTGCTAAGCATAGTGATCAACACTTATCTTAATGAAAATCTATTTCCACATTCGGCAACCTCCGTGTACAACCAACATCTGTCCCTGGTCACATCTGGGGCAAGTGAATTTGTATATTACACCGGAGGTCATTAGTGAGCTTAGCTTTTCTTTGTACTTGAATAGAGAGCCGATCGTTAAACGCTTTCTTGGTATTACCTTACATTAATAGCCGAAATATGGGATTGATGATTTCATATAATTCTTCATAAAAAGACATGTATTAGTGGAAGACTGGCAAAAAGGGCAGTTTCGGAACAGTAGGTACAGCGAATTTTGGACTAGAAACTTTTTTTTTATTTGTTAACGTTCCTAAAACACGGCTTGGATGAGAAGCAGCTGCCAACGAAATACCTGTAGACATATTTTCCCATTGAAAGAGAGCCTGTTAGACGTAAAAACTAAAAGCCCTATGCAGTAGGGTTGATAACGAATAAACTTAAAATTTAAAAAGTAACGGCTGTAAAGGTTATGGCTGGTACATTTTTTTTTCTTTTTCTTTTTTTTCTCTTTTTTTTTTTACAAATCGTACCATTAAAACGATCATTATTCCCAAAACCTAAGATGTCTAAAAAGGATAGCGTATTTTTATGTTATTTTCGTATTCAGTGGTAAACTTTACATTTTGATGTATACCATTAACTTGTTCTAAAAAGCTATGTGTATCGCCTCGGTTTCAGAAAAGCAAAAAAAGACATCATCAACATACCGCCAGTAAAACAGAGTGGGAACCTGCCAGCGGACAGTTATCTAATTTATACTTATGTGTGTGTGTGTGTGTATATATATGTATGAATGTATTTATGTATATATATATATATATATAGTATATATATATATATATATTATATATATATATATACATATATATATATACGTTGTATGTATGATGTATATGTTATATATATATATATATATATATATACATATTATATACACACATACATATATATCTATCTCTATATAATGTATGTACACAGCTTACTGTAATGGACGTTATTTGTGTCCGTCCGTCTGTCATTCAATCACGGCCAAATGGCTGGTCCGATGGGCATGAAACTTGGCAAGGGTTATAGTGGAGACCCCTAAAATGGTTTATAATGGAGTTTTATCCTACCTCCCCAGTTCACATCCCCCTAATGGGCGTTATGTCTCCGTCCATTTCAAGGGACGGTTGGAAAACCGTAACCTAAGATTCAAGCAAAAAAGCGCCTCTGGCGTGGTTAGTATGGTGTTGGCGTCCCACCTCGGTGGTCGCGGGTTCGATTCTCGGCCATTCCACTGAAGAGTGAGAGATGTGTATTTCTGGTGATAGAAGTTCACTCTCGACGTGGTTCGGAAGTCACGTAAAGCCGTTGGTCCCGTTGCTGAATAACCACTGGTTCCATGCAACGTAAAAGCACCATACAAAACAAAACAAAACACTAGCCTGCACAGCAACCGTCGAAGCGACTCTTGGCGGTAAAACGGACAATCTAGCTCTAATAGGAGTTCCAGTACTGGGTGAGAAAACCCTCTTGTGCCTCTTGATCTAAGCAGTATTTTAGGTACCGTGAAGATGGCAAAACTACAGCCGCTCAAACTAAGTTGAACAAGGAAGAGTGGAGAGCAATATCATCCCATTAGACTTATATTAAACATCTATATGAGCGACCACTCCAAGGGCAAAAGGCTATGGTATAAAAAATCTTGACTATTATAATATAATGTTAATAGTAAAGTTGAACAAGTTGAGTCTCCTCCATACTTGGATGAGTGACCATCAAGAAAAGGTAGAATTTGGTCAGGGTAGGGTATTGGAACCATATCCAGAAATATATTTGTTCATATCTGCCTTTGGATATATTTTGACACTAGGAAATTCATTCTCAGGTCCATAAAACCGCTGTTGCAAGACCCAGTAAACATACGGTTGCTGTTGGTTTCAAGAGAGGTGCTCGTTTGTCATTTATGGGGTATTTTCTCCCCGAAAGTGTTCCCAGCCCTCCATTAATTGAAACTCTGCGAGATAAGGGACATTAGAACTTAAACATGCCGATACTTTCCAGCGCAACTGAGAACAGGTAGTACCAGATACTATCTGCATGGCAGTAGTCTTCGGTTTGTACCAGATACTATTTGCCTGGTTTGGCTGACCGACTAACAAGGGCTCATAAAGAAAGGTAAAAAGATCCCTTTCGTTTAGCCAAAAACACTGTATAAAAAATCTCAAGCTGAAAATATTGCCTATTCCACAAGGGTTAATACCTCATGGATAATTCCACAATACTATCTCAGAAGACCGTCGAAACTCCCATGAAATCCCATAAAAATGTTTATATTTTAAAACCAGGCAATTTATATCGTGGTATGAATGAAAATCAGCGATTACTGTATTGCAGAATGTTATCTGACTTAACTGCCAGTTACTGCGGTATTCCACAGAGAATTGTGAATGGCAATTGAAGGTTCCAAATTTTCTGGTTTCGGCAGTAAAAGCTAACAACTGCTGAACTCCTAATTGTATGAAGCTTAGAATGTATTTAATGGGTTAGAAATATCGGGCGAGCCTTGGAAACAGGCGCCGCTAAGTCTTGGTGAGAGGAAATTAGTTCAAGAAACATTTAGAGCACAGAACATTGTGAAGACAGAAATCCGATTATTTTCAGTTAGAAAAAAATAGTTTTTCGTATTTCATAGATTTTTAGGAAGAGAGGAAATAAAAATCTTATCTTTGGTAGAATCAAGTGACATTAATCAGAGACAAACAAACCAAAAATTCATCCCTCGTTTGTAGCAATAAAGAGAGAGAAACGATTTATTGAAAGACTTTAAGGATCCCATTAACAATGGTATTTATGTCTTAATTACACGTATCATCCTAAGTGTTCTACTGGCAGAAATCGCATTTTTGCCGCTTTTTTCTTTCATTATTGCAGTAAAGATGTCTGTACCTACATGTAAATAATTAAAAATTGATTTACTCTTATTTCAATTTTGCTGAGAAGTTATATTTTATATTTATGCAAAATGAACATTCAGAAGATTCAGTATTAGCTGAATCAATATATTGTCCTGCATCAGCACATTATCGAAGGGCAAATAAGTGTTTCATGGGAACTTATGAGATGCTGATTTTTCTTTAAGATTTCTTATTAATTTTTCCTCATGATGATACAAAGCATTTCATTACTTGTTCTGTTTTATTATCTTACTTAGCGACATGTTCATTTTCTTTACTGCCTTTTAGAACGGAGTATTTTGCGGTCATGACGAGTGTGCACAATATTTACGCCAGTCTTATAACTCAGAGATTTGATCAAACTGGCGCGCTATAAGGCTAGGCCCATTTTGAGTCAATATTGCTCCGTATGTGTCGACTTACATTCAAGACCTGCTAGCCTCTGTATGTGACATGGGAGGTTACATCTGCGCTGTCAGTGCACCTCACATGGTGCACTATAGGCATTACTAAAGGTCTCTTCGGTCCCCCTAGCTGCAACCCCTTTCATTCCTTTTACTGTACTTCCAATCACATTCTCTCTTCCATCTTGGTATCCACCCCCTCGTAACAATTATTTCATGGTGCGACCGCTAGGTTTTCTCGTTAAACCTTTCAAACCTACCTACTCTCAATTTCCTTTCCAGCGCTGAATGACCTCATCGGTCCCAGTGCTTGGCCTTTGGCCTAAAGTCTATACTCCATTTAATCCATGAGTTGCAAGTTTATCTTTGTGTTATGATGTAATAAGAGTCTAGGGTTAAGTGCTCGAACACTACACACACAATATATATATATATATATATATATATATATATATATATATATATACTATATATATATATATATATATATATTATATATGTTTTCATCAAGTCTGTAGTAGTATTTTTTATTTAGGCAATGTTTGCCTGTACGAACACCAAGTTTGCCAAATCTTTTATTTTACATTATGATCACACAATTTCTGTTATAAACCTTTCGATTAAACCGTTTATGCCAAATATGCATCATGATATTGTGGTAAATTCAAACTCATTTATCAATAATTCCGTAAAACTCTCTGGGTCATCTGTCATTTATAATCATGATTATTTTGGTAAATTCATTACCATGGGCATTATATTTTTATATAATTTATTCATTGCTCGCATTAGAAAATTCCATTATGATGTAATCAAATGGTATTATTCATGTGATTAAAATTATTCAATTATCTATATTTGGGCAAACTGCCAATTTCCAGAGTTTGACAGAATCACGTTACAGTTCGATAGAAATAAATATATAGTTTGATAGAAATGTTAGTTTCCCGTTATGCCTTCTCTCAACTTTTGATGTTTCCCCGAGGCGTGAAGAAAGGTCTGGAATTTAAACTAAAATAGCAAAGAAATATGTGACGTGATTACTTCTTGTGAGTGTCTGGGACAAAGTTTTTGAAGTCCAAGTTCTATTTCGCGTTCCATTATTTTAGCATTAACAGGGATTTTTTTTTCTCTTCTGACAGACGATGAATTTTAAATTTTATTTCAGTTATACAGAAAAGAACTAACTTACTTCAAATACTCCCGCAGTATTCTTGTAATTTGCAACGTGTGAATAAAGCTATCTGCTATAAACATACAAACATACATACAATCAAAATATATAGTGTACATATATGTATAAATATATACACATTTTACATACGAGTAAACATACACACACACACACATATA
>NC_087212.1:56430588-56434982 GCF_015104395.2 Macrobrachium nipponense | reverse complement strand
TTGTCAGACGAAACCAAAGCTTCAACATATTTTCTAAGGATAAATAAAACTGGCTAAGCACACTTCGAATAGACGGTGAAAGCGAAAAAAATATTTATATTGGTCTAGAATTACAAATTTACAATAATGAGACTAAGCAAGTGCGTGGATGATTAATAAATAATGAAAGCAAACAAATTGGGTACTTGGTAACTGGTGTTTGCTGCTTCCACTTGACAGTCAGGTATCGTAAAGTACTGTAATCGTTTACCTTTCATTATTTATTAATTATTTTATCCACGTACTTGCTTAGTCTCATTATTGTAAATTTATAAGTCTATACCAACATGAATATTTCTTCGCTTTCACCGTCTATTCGAAGTGCATTTTGCCATGAGTTTACAATTTCCTTAGAAAATATGTTATAGCTTTGGCTTCGTCTGACAATGTATTTTCCACTCTTCGCTTGGGACCATTGACCTGTATGTTGTGTTTACCCCATTTTAAAGCCATCTCTCTCTTGGTGAGACGTTCCCGAGCGCAGTCTGATTAATCAACAGATATCACAAGTTTAACTTACGTCTAGAATTTGAGAAATATCTAGAGTGTTTCGTGAACTATCGGTGATAAGATTAGTGTGAAAATAGTAGGATAAAGCGTCTACTAAGTTAGTTTATCAGGTGAAATACTGTAAATCAGAACAAGATGGCAGTAAGTTCCAACTGTGGAAAAAAATGGCGAAATTTAGCTTGGTTGGCAGATTCGCAGTACGATGAGGTAGCAGGAAGGGAACTGGCATTTCTCATCTATGAGATCAGCAACAGTCCTAACCAAAAAGATACAAAAGCATTCATAGATATATTAGAAGGATATAATCCTTCAAACTGGAACAAATCAACAGAAAACATCTTGAAAATAATTGAAGTAGTTCCAAATAAAATCCAAGTGGTCAAGAGACTCAAAGAAAATATACATAAACCAACATATTCCGACAAAGAAAATGAATAAGGTGAACATTGTGAATATCCTAATTGATGCATTAGGAAAAAAGAATGCCAAAAGCATGCAAACTGTGTAAGGTGTGGTATAGCATAGTTAATCCACAAAACCTAATCAGAAAAAAATTGTGCTGCATACAACATTCCGACCCATCCACAATTGTGCTTGAGGTTAATGCAAGATATGAGAAAAGATACCAGAATATTTTGCTCAACATGTCTATCATGGATAGACAATGTTATTAAATCAAGATTGAATGTACAAATGGTTGAGGATGAAGAAGAGGAGGAAGAGGAAGAAGAAGAAGAGGAAAACGGAAGAAAAGTAAACAAAACTGAAATGACAGAAAAAAATAAGGAAAACAAAGAACAAGATAAAAGTATGGATGCAGAGATACTCATTGATACTACATATGAGGCAATAAAGCAGCATACTTGACGAAGAAATAAATTACGATATGACACACAAAAGAAAATCCCGAAGAGGCTCTACCCAGATCTTCACAATGACGGGAAAGAGGAAAAAATAGAGACAAAAAAAGACAAAGTCTGCAACCTTTTGAAAAAAAAGAGGGAATTGCTGATTTGGAGAAAGATGTTACTACACATCCTAAGGTAGTCACAACTATGAATATATGGTAAATGTGCATACCTAGACTGGCTATGAGGATGATTGCAGAGATCTGCATCCAAAAATATGCAAAAACCTAAAAGAAGGAAATGGATGTAAGTTCGACAAAAAATGTAAATATATGCACCCTGTAGCCATGAATCATAATCAAATAAATAATCAATCAAGTATAAAATCCAAAATAAGAAAGAAAAAACAGATAAAGAGAGGAATAAAGAATATCAGGTAAAAGACAAAAAAGCAAGCCATCAACGCGATATGCAGTGATGGCAGCAAAAAATTTCAAACAGCTCCAAGATACTACTCAAGAGATAATAACTGTATTTATTATGCAAGAGGATATTGCAGATACGGAGGAAATTGCAGATTCAGACACAGAATGAATAATTATGATAAGGAAGAATAAATATTTTGGAAAAGTTGGATTTTTTAATGTCAGATTTTCTGGAAATGAAAAAAAGAACAACATACCAGAACAGGAAAGAGACATGGGAAAATCCTTATTATTACCCATATTAAATGAAGGAGAAAACACGCAAACCAACAGTGATGAATGCACAGGGTTTAGTTACAGGTAACTCAAAAAGAAAAATAGAGTACTTAGAAGAACTAACCCAAATTGAAAAGAAAATAGATATAATGAATATAATTGAAACCTGGTATTCCCAGAGACTGGAATGATGATCACATAAAGGGTTCCAAACTTATAGATCAGATAGAAAAAATAGGAATCAAGGGGGAACCGCAATACCGTATATGGGAAAGACAAAAAACAAGGAAAAATATATGATAAAAATATAGTAACTCAGAATGTGAACTAATAGCGGTAGAATTTGAATCTGATAAATTAATGAACATTTTAATAAATAGACCTCCTAATACTAAAGAAGTTGACTTAATAATAGAAAAATTGGATGATATATGTAGAAATCACAAGGACTGGACTATTCTCCTAACTGGAGACTTCAACTTCCTTTGCGTAGATTGGAAGAACGAATGGAGGATATTGTGTTGTACTTTTACATATAAAAAAGAGAGTAGTAGTAGTGCAGAAGATAAGAGGCAATTCGAAAAGCTAATAGATATGCTACTAGAATACAACATCCAACAAATAAATCACCTGCCAACTAGAAAGGAAAATACTTTAGACCTAGTATTTGTGAACGAGATTAATTATGTTAAAGAAACAATAGTTTATAATGCGAGTATTTCAGACCATAATGTAATAGAATTAACAGTCCATTCCAAGCAAGTGAAAACAGAGATAAGCAAGAAATGAAAGTGGGAAGGATATGGAAAATAGCTTCTACAGTAAAATATAAAATGGTCAGAAATAAATGAAGAATTAAACAAAGATTGGGATAACATTTTCGTAAGTGATGACATAAGGGTAAATACGGAGATATTATATAAAATATTAGAGAAAATAGTGGATAAATATATACCGAAGAAGAAAAGTAAACATCAGTCATGCATACCAAGAGACAGAGGGATCTTGTTCCAGAAAATCAGAAAGTGGAAAAAAGGTCTTGCAAAAGAAAAAAAGGCATGGAAAGTTATAGAACTAAAAAGTAAGATAGAAAATGCAGAACAAAAGATTATACAATCAAAAGAAAATGAAAAACGGGACTTGGAAGAAAAAACCCTAATAAATATCAAGCAAAACCCCAAACTATTATACTCATACGCGAAAAAGATGAATAAAAGAAGAATAGAAATAGGCCCTCTAAGAATTGAAGGGAAATTAACGAATGAAAAAAAGGAAAAAATTTGGCAACATATTGGCAGAAACGATATTAAAGGGAGAATTCACCCCTACAATAGATAATGAAGATAATGATATAGAAGTAAGGGACGAAAATAGTGAATATTTAGCTGACATAGATATTAATGAAGCTGATATTGTGCAGGCTATTAATTAAATTAAAAATGGAGCTGCAGCAGGGCCTGATGGAGTTCCTGCTATTTTGTTAAAGAAAGTAGTTCATTCTATCGCAAAGCCACTTGCAATATTATTAAGAGAAAGTGTAGATACAGGCACGATTTATGATGAGCACAAATTAGCATATATTACCCCTGCATTCACAAGTGGATCAAGACTAGAGGCAAGTAATTATAGGCCTGTGAGTCTAACATCATATTATGAAAGTGTATGAAAGGGTAATGAAGAAAAATATTATTTAACATTTAATAAAAAAAAATCTGTTTAATATAGGACAACATGGTTTTGTACCCAGAAAAAGTACACAGACCCAACTGTTAGTCCACCATGAAAACATACAAAAATATGAAAAGCGGAAATGAAACAGATGTGGTTTATCTAGACTTTGCAAAAGCTTTTGATAAGGTAGACCATAATATATTAGCGAAGAAAATTAGAGAACATAATATAGTGGATAAAGTAGGAAGATGGTTAAAAGAATTTTTACACAACAGAAAACCGATAGTTATTGCAAACGATGAGAAATCGGATGAAGGTAAGGTAATTTCCGGTGTGCCACAAGGTACGGTGTTAGCTGCATTACAGTTTGTTATTATGATTGCAGACATAGACAGTAATGTTAAGGACTCGGTAGTGAGTAGTTTCGCCGATGACACAAGAATAAGTAGAGAAATTACTTGTGAAGAAGATAGGAACGCACTACAAAGAGACTTTAACAAAGTAAGTAGAGAAATTACTTGTGATGAAGATAGGAACGCACTACAAAGAGACTTTAACAAAGTATATGATTGGGTAGAGGTAAATAGGATGGTATTTAACTCTGATAAATTTGAATCAATAAACT
>NC_087212.1:56418088-56428088 GCF_015104395.2 Macrobrachium nipponense | reverse complement strand
CGGTAAATACTATAGGAAACTGTAATTTTCAAAGAAATACCCGACGCGGAGTTATTACCTAGAGCTACCCAAAGGAACAATAAATGATAACTGTTGCCGACTTTCGAAGTAAAACTTGAATTCCGGAATCTCACTTTATGGGTGAAGCTCTGAGTAAAAGTGCCAGTCAGGACTCAGCGATGTCGACGTACCCAAATTTACAGATGAAAATGATAATAGACATTCCAAAAATGCTACCCATCCGTAGACACGCGTTCCGATGGGGAACCCCACTCGCGTGAACGTCGAAAAACGAACAAATTACTTGGACAAATTCTAAGTGGGTAATAACACTCGTCGCTAAATATCTGGTAGATTTTATTAGAACACCATATGGGTCGAGGGAAAACCTTAAAATGGTTTTATACTTATTATCTCAAATAGTCTAAGCCTAATTACAATCATGAGACAGAGGTCTATAATTCAGCACAGAAATCCTCACGGAGATATCGTTTATTAACGAAAATTCTGACTGAACAATATAATGCAGTGCACGAGAGATAACTTGAGAAATCCGTCAAATGCAATGTGAGAAATTTACCATTTGATTTTACGTTCATCACCGAGGGGTTGCTAGACGTGGTCCCACTTTTAGTTGCCCCTTGGGGATGAACGTACAAAGCCTGGTATGTTTCTCAAATTATCTTGGACTTCTCAAATTATCTTGGACTTCTCAAATTATCTTGGACTTCTCAAATTATCTTGGACTTCTCAAATTATCTCGCATGTCCTGCATTATGTACAGTTTTTTTTATTGTTCAGTCTCTAATTTCATTCAACGATATTTGTCCCGATAAATTATTAATGAATTACACTTGGGACGATGGAAAGAATTAGGTAAAACAGGTCCCCGAAGGACAATCAAGAGCGTCTGTGGGAGAAGAACGAAAATCTGCAAGGATCTTAGCAATTCACCTTAAATAATCCAAGAGTAAACAGGACACGGCAGAACCAAAGGCGCCATGAATACTGTCGTTAAGAAATCACGAAAACTACAACTGAAGCCAGTCAGGTATGTAACAATGGCGTCCTCCCGCGATTCCGGATGGAAATCTGGTCAGGGGGCCTCTTTGTGGGCCTGATTGCGGAGTCCAGGGTTTTCAAGGAATTTCTGCTACTTATAACAAAATAACCAATCACATTTCAGCATTTTATCACGGAGCGACAATTCCAAGAGAAGACGTTCCTGATACGTAATACAAACAAAGTTCGATCAAGAGCCCCATTTCCGCGAGTGTCAACTTTAAAATATAGACAAATTTCAAAGCAATCCAGAAAGGATGCCTACTTCATCGTTAACTTTATCGATGACTAATACGTTTTCTCTAGTTATTTTACATGTACCACATTCTATACGCCATTTTCTATAGTTAAACTAATTTTACCAATAAACGATATTTCCATGGTAACTGTAGAATTACCACCCACAGGTATTGGATCACAGGTTCTATAGGATTAACGTAGCGAATGAATGCCACACTCAAATACATAAAAACTGACCCCTGCTGCAAGAGAATCCACCCTAGTAATACTTGGATGCCCATCAGACACTAGGAAAACAACGACCAAGAAAATATTCAAATAAAATCGAAGTCATGACTCTCACCTTGTTACCTGGAGGAATATAAAGATGGCAGCCTCTGAATGCAGTATGCAAAGGCCAGCTAACAATACTAAACATCAGCAATGAGCAATTTTTCTTGTCTGCCAATATCCTCGAGTGTGTGTGTGTGTGTCACGTAGGCCTAAGATACTTGGTGGGAATAAATGTTCCATGTCTTTTAGTGTCAAATACCAAAGCTAACTGACTTTCCCGAACTCCTGTCAACCGGCATTTAGAGCAACATACCAAAAGTTAACGTTGCAAAACTCGCCAACCAGCTATCCATTGCTTGTACGTAGTCTGCCTTACGTTGAGTTTTGTATGGTCAGTTTACATTCGATATACGTATATCTCTGGGTTTGTTTTATTGGCCTTGTAAAATCTGTGATATGCACCTCGGCCTCGAGGAAAGCAAAACTGGCATTCACTTGATTGGCAGTTGTTTCTTGTTGAAGAACAGACTGTAGGCCATATTTTCTATTTACAGCAATTTCCCACCACGACTGGACAGTCAACCAAGTTGTCAAGGTTTGATCTCCTTCACGCACTTGCCTGCTTCCAATTTCCAACACTTTCAGTTGATTGGCACCGTACTTCTTTTGGCATGGGGTCGAAAGGTTCCATAACTAATGGTTATTTATGACTCAATCTTGGATGCACAAGCTTTTTTTCAACAACAGCCTTGAATTTCTTTATATTCTTGAAAGTTCAACATAATTCTACGACAGCTGCCAACTGTTCATGACACCATAACATCACACATATAAAAACAACCAACCACCAGCCGGCATCCGCCGAAGTTGAAAGACGCACCGACGATCCTGGAAGGCTGGAAGTTTGGAGCCCTAGGTCGGACCCTGCAGTCTGGGTGGGGTGTGGCAGAACAGGTTCCAGTAATATACCAAAAAGAAAAAAAAAATTGTCTCCGTAACTCAGTTTCGCAACCATTTGTGGCAATCACATTATTAGCGTCATCTTGACATAATATATTCATGAAAGACTCTCCAGAAGAAATGATACACAATTAGGAAAGAAATTGACGCTTCATATTAATGTAAATCCTTCGCATACTCACGTAATTGTTTGCAGTTTCATGGGAATTTGTATTTATAAACGTACATCTTAGTTGCACAAATTAAGAAGCAAACAGTACGCAGCCCGTAAATTTCTTACTTATATAGTGAATCAGCTTCAAGAAAGATAATTTCAGATGTATACGGAAGAGGTGGAAAATGTCAAAAGCTATATAAGTTCCGGATTGCATTCCATCTGAATATCAATTTTCCCTGATGGGACAAAATTAAGTTTTGGCAATTGAAATGGTCTTCTTACTCTAAAACTTTATATATATAATATTAAAAGTAAAATTGCTGAACAGTGGCTGAAGCGAATCTGAACTCTTCTAAAAGGTCTGGAACCACCGAACCGTGGCCCTTTAAACTTTCCATAATGCAGGCTAATCATGTGGTCATTTAGCATTCGGTTCTGTTATCATTTGGATTTGGATGTGGAGTGGGGGGGGGGGTGGTGGTTGGGGGTGAATTTCTTGCCTATGATAATTACACATCAGAAGACTGCATTTCATTTGGATTTTTTCTTATGGATGCTGGAGGAAGCCGTCCATTAAGAACTTGATGAAATTCATATAAGTACTTATACACCCACACATAATTAAATGTATGTATGTATGTATGTGTATCCAATTACAATACTCCCTATCATTGTATCCAGACCAAAGGTCCAGTTTCTATTCTTGGCCGGGACAGATACACTTACCCAATTATAGTCATCCTTGGGCGTAAGGCATTCCCTAGGTGGGTATGGTGAATATAATATATACATATATTATATATATTATAAATATTATATATTATATATATATTATACTAATACTACTATATATGTGTGTGTGTGTGTGTGTATGTATGTATATATATGCAGGTTTAAAATAAATAGGAATGAGTTCAAATAAAGATGATATATAGTCTGTCACAATTTTCCGCGCTATTTTTCATATTTCAACTTTTCGAAATGAGAAATAAGAAAAGGACTGTATGTCATGCTGAGGGAAACTTAATACGTAGGTGATTAAATGATATGAGAAGATCGAATCTTAACCACGCGGCAGAACATACGTAATCCAATGGCCCCAAAGATGTTCACGCATAAGGCACTCATAAACACTTCAGTAGCCAGAGGTAAACTACAATTGATTACGTCTTCGAACAGAAAATGATATTATGTCTTCCATGTCCTCAAAGGGACCATGTTTCCAAGGGTCCATATATTTAGAGGCTGATCATCCCGCTGCGAATTCACAGCGTGTGTGTTCCGATATATGTGCCGGTCACAGCTGACTTAATGTGGTGTGCCCATGTGTGCACGTCTCTCTCTCTCTCTCTCTCTTCCTCACAAGGAAATATGAGCTACCAGAGCAGTTTCTCGCGTTCACTTATGCTTATGCATAATAGTCGATGTGCAAACTGATCCATATGCATAAATGCAGGCACACGCAACTCTAAACCGTCCCTACCACCCTACCCCGTATCCTCCACCAGGATGGTGCTGCTGCTGCTCTCTCTCTGTCTCTCTCTCTCTTCTCCTCTGTCTCTCTCCCCTTTGATATACCTATATACATATATATATATATATATATATATATATATATATATATATATATATATATATATATGTATATAGGTATATGTGTGTGTATATAAGTATATATATATATATATATATATATATATATATATATATATATATATCTATATATATATCTATATATAAATTTATGCATAAAGGCATGAGTATACATACCAGCATAGTACGGACATATATTGTCGTTCATCCCAAAAAAGAGAAGCTCCATTTATAATTCAGATGCTGAATGCGTGATGACCTCCCGTGGTCAGTAAACAACCTCATCATGAGCCGCTTCTTCTGTCTACTCTAGAGACTCGTCAGCACACGTCGAACCCCTCACAAACATTGCACCATTCACTCTCGCTCGCTATGCTACGTGCCAGACTCTTTCACTTCAATTCCTCTCCTACAAACCGACTGATCCAAATGAGAGACTCGTCCTCCATTCCCTCAGCATGACATGACCGTCTCCAAATAGTCTGATCCAGCGTTTCATCCAGCCAAAGCTTTTGTATCTGCTATTCTTATGCAAAGACTTGCATTTAATTATGCACATATACCATATAAATACAAACATGATTCTACATCATCCGCTTGTGTGAAAATTTGTATATATTATGGATATTGTGATACACATGGACATATGTAAAGTAAAAACCGAATTACACAAGTGTCGACTTTACCTGTATATACAAACAGCATATGTAAAAGCAGTGTACATATACCTACTTATCAGCTATATACACATGCTTCAGGTATATATTAACTCTGGTATGCATGCATGTATACTTAAGCATAAGTGTACACACGCATACAAACTAAACGTTTACTTATTCAACTACGTATTATCAAAGTCACTACATAAATACAGTACGCAGACACACTTACACATATGTATACACTCCTCCGTTTACAAGGAAACCCGAAATGAAACAAGAGACTTTATGAAAAGGGCTCGGAAACAAATGGAAAGGAGGGTGGGGGGGACCTGTGGGGGCTCGTTACCCCAAAACTCCCTATTCCCCGACACCACCCAGAGATGCTTTTGTTCCGGGGATTCAAGACTCCAAATTAATGTTGGCCTTTTGTTAAAAATGCCCGGAATCCCCTGGGGAATTAATCCTACATTTCAACAAGGTGAATCGTGATGAAATTAGGTCTTAACTCTCTCTCTCTCTCTGCGTTCATCCAAATATTCAAGGTACGTACTCTTTTATAGCGGCTCTGCTCGACCTATGTAGATTTTAAAGCTGCTCTTTCTTATTAACTTTGCAATTATAATGTGCAGAATTATCAAACACATTATAATTGAATCTCTCTCTCTCTCTCTCTCTCTCTCTTCTGCACTATGTAGTAAGAGGATTCAAATGCAATTAACAAAGAATGCTGCTACTATTTATAACTACACGTTTGGCCTCCTATTATAATGTTCATTAGTGGAGTTATTAGTCTGTGCAGTGCAAGTTAAAATGGAGAAGAATTCACACAAATGAACTACTGGTCTGTCAGAACAATTCTGCCGTTTTACATAAAAGAATTAGTATATACTAGAAATGACATTGGAATTCAGTATTTTTGCATTTGAACTGAATTGTATTTTACTCTAATTAGATGCATGTTTACAAGGGAAGAGTATAGGAATTTCTCACTTTTAGACTCTGCATAGTTATGATTTACGGCAATTCATTATTATGATACTGAAAGAGAGAGAGAGAGAGAGAGAGAGAGAGAGAGAGAGAGAGAGAGAGATATTTTCAAGAAGTTGTCAGATACCATGTGCTATTGCAGGTAGATAAAACTAAGGCAGTCACCCATCTCCAGCGCGCGAGCTCGAGCACATACTCTTCAAGTTATAAATGAGACAGGTCAAAGACGAAAAGAAAAATACAGCATGAAAGATCAGGAAAGACCCAGGAGGCACTCGCCTGATGGTCACCACTTGAGGGGCCTTGTTTTCGCGTTGACACCCAAGAGGCCATCCAACGATGGTCTAAGTCATAACTTCTATAGTAGATTCACATTAGCCGTGCATTTGATGTCTAGGCCAGTCCCTTACGACGCTCCTGATTGGCTGTTGATAAGCCAATGACAGGGCTGGAAACTCTCAGTCTCTCTCGAGAGAGTTCACATAAGTAGAATGTATGTTCCATCTCTCCTGAGATATACGTCTTTCAGCAAAGGTAGAACATACACTCTGCCTATGAGAACTCTCTCGAGAGACTGAGAGTTTCCAGCCCTGTCACTGGCTTATCAACAGCCAATCAGGAGCGTCGTAAGGGACTGGCCTAGACGTCAAATGCACGGTTGATGTGAATCTACTATAGTAGGGTAAATGACGAAGCGGCGACATAGCAGCCACCGATCCCGGAATGCGGCCACTTTCCCGAAAAAGTACTTGAATTCGCAGCCATGAGCATCAGTCAACAGTTGTGGCCTATCCAGGCAGCACGCCGAGATCTCTACGCTCCTCTGGAAGTAAGTGTTTTCTCCTTAATTGCGAAATAGTGGCATAATTCAAGCGCTTTTTCGGGAAGTGGCCGCTTTCGGAGAGAGGTGTGCTACATCGCCGTTCGGTTATTACCCTATTAGGAAACAGAACCTACGATCACCAACCACTCTATCTAAAGGAGACCAATTTCTGACAGACAAGGACATCCACACCCGAGAACAGTATGTAATAAAGAAAGGACAAAAGACCTAAAACAGGTTGCTCTGATTTCATCACCTCTAAATATATGAGGCCTTACGTAAAATACCCAAGTTCTGTGCGGCATTTGCCGACGCATTCCTTGAAGTTCTTTTTAAGGAATTATTGTAATTTCTCTCAAACGGTGTCATTTTTATGTGAACCATTTCGTCTTCATGTGTTGAATTTGGTCTGTCTGTCATGGTAAGCTCGTCTACATGTATCATCAAACCATCGGTGGTTATTTTTCTTGTATTTGATTACCTTTCTAGGGGCAATCCTTACTAAAATAGCCATCAGCATTTCGTTTAACCTCTTGGGATCTGGATCTGATATAGTATCTTAAATATTAAGTGCCTGACGAGCTTCAATAATATTATCCCAGTTGGCTCTAGATTTCAGCCAGACCGTTTTGCAAACTTTCCGTTCGCCTTGAGACCTGCAGCTGTCCAAGATGCGAATTAGCTTGGTCATGTATCAAGAGATCTTTAGTCGCAAAAGAGTGCAAAACGAGCTTTCGTCAATAACTACGAATATGCCGAAGGGTTTTGCGTAATTATCCCCCTGGGGCGAAAACTTGAACAGATTTCACAGTAAATAAAACTGAATATAGTCATCGTTAACCTTAGTTGAGGCTACCACAGAGAGAATGCTACCAAACACGCCCCGAGGCCTCTCTCTCTCTCTCTCTAAAGATGACTGGATAGATCTACATATCCAGAAATAGGTCTTGTAACAGAACAGGAGCAGGATCACTGAAACTTGAAGTCTTGGGTGATGGCTAGGATTCCAGTCCTTAGGGTGTAGGACAGGATTAACGCAAATGTAAGAGGAAATGTAAATAAGGTTTTCCAGAATCGATAAGGGAGGCGGTGAGCATGAACAAGCAATACCCATGGCTGCTGATACTTGGACATATGTAGCTAACGTTTTGCAATTGACTACAACATGCCTCTTGAGGTACAGGATTCCTTTTGTGATTCGTTTACTTACTGGAAAATCTAAACGGTCATCTTACTGAGGATGTTACCAGGTTTGCAGGAACGAAAAATGTGAACAAATACGAGATTAATGGAAACCAAGTTCATTCTAAAGAAAATGCTGAACAAAAATTTTACAAAGTGACCAATATCAAGTTAATTTTCTCAAGAGAAAATAAATGTTAAGGGAGATTACATGTCAAGCCAAGGGTCTGTTCAGATAATAACTGTATTCCATTTATTTTCGGATAAAACGGAAGCGGCGAACACTCGCATTTCAATTTATCTATGGCTTGAAGGAAAAGTTTTTATCATACAAAGTATGATAAAAAATATTAATACTCCTGTGAATACTCTCTCTCTCTCTCTTCCTTAAAAGTTTTATCTCCTGAAACACTTGAGAAAACATTTCTCGTTTTTACCGTAGGCAGAGTACAGTGTCTTTTATCTCGGCCTAGTGCCTATTTACTCTCTCTCTCTCTCTCTCTCGCTCTCTCTTTTTTCTCTCCTTTCCTCCCTCTCCCGCTCTGTTTTCTACCTTACTCTGATTGTCTTATCAAGGAGTCTTATTTTTTCCCGTCGAACCGATAAAACTATTCCATCCGCCTTTACTAGTTTTTTCTTGCTAGAGTTTTTCTACTTTCTTCCAATAGACTTGCGAAGAGTGCCTCCTTATTTAGAGAGAACATGGAAAGATTCCCTGTAGGAATTGAAATGGCCTTTTAGTCCTAGAAATTTTGTAACAGATTCTGAGAGCAAAATTGTTTTCGTTCTCCTTCGTAGAAATAAGATGAACACTCGTAGCCTGAATGTTTTCCTCTTTGTAAACACACGCACGTACACATGAACACATTGCTCTACACATTAAATATATATATATATATATATATATATATATCATATATATATATATATATATATATATATATATATGTGTGTGTGTGTGTGTGTGTGTGTGTGTGTCAAGTGCTAGCTTCCCTACTTCATAAACGGAGCCCTGTATGTAATGTAAAAATGTAGTCTAAAAAATCTACCTTATTATGTAACAAGTAAAAAAAATACTAAAGATTTACTACCATGTTGTACCCCCGATCCTTGAAACACCCACCTTCAGGCCCCTCCTGCTGTCCCCCTTCTCCTTACTCCCCTTCTCTCACCTCGGCCTCCCCCCTCCCCCGTGGAAGTCTGAAAACTGTTCTCTTCCAGATATTTTGTTTCTAAACGAGTACTCGAACGCTCCACTTATCGAAATATTAGATTTCTTATTTTCTTTATTGGAAACTTTACAAATCCGACTTGATTCAGTGTCCAAAACAACAGATGATCCAGGTAATAACAGGTGGCATTCCAGGTGCTCATTTTCCAGGATCTTCGCCTCATTGTCCGTCCTCCCATTTCTCAGCCCGTTTTCTTTCTTCTCGTCTTCTACTCTGACTCACCTATAATTACAGTTCCTCGTTTCCGTACTACACATCTCATCCTTATCCTGCAAAGTATGTCTCCATACACCCGACTCTTCGGTGACATCAATAGCAAATTTGATCATAGTCTCATCTTTCCAAACAGTACCCTTCTATATCTTTTTTTACTCATTACACTACTCGCTGTCTGCAGATTGTGGTTCCCTCTGCTGCTAACCTTTATCATCTCCATTTTACACCCCTTACTTCATTTCTTTCCCTTTACATAATCCTCCCTTACTTTACAGGTTCTCCTTTCCCTCCACTGATTTTCATTAATTTGCTCTTTACTCATTATTTCTGCCTTACTATGTCTTTCCCTCTAGCATCTCTCTCAACCTCCCCCTGCCATTTCCTCCACTATTCAGCCTTTTGTCCTGTTCGATATGCGCCTCTGCCTATACTGTATTCCTCCATCCCATATCTCCATACCTCTACCTCCATTACTTACCTTCCATCTTCCCGTGTACTTGACCCATTCTCTCCCTCTCTCTCTCTCTTTGCCCTCCGTCCTCTTCCTCACTCTCTTTCTTAACTCGGGCTCTCCGTCGTCGAGTGGTTGCTGGGGGACAGGAATTCGGGAGAC
>NC_087212.1:56370588-56413088 GCF_015104395.2 Macrobrachium nipponense | reverse complement strand
ATTCAATGCTGGTTTGAGGAGGTGAAAACCTAAAAAAAGTAAATCATCAGTGACGCTACTTTAGTATCTTGAAAGAAAATGGAGATGCTCTCTTGTTTCATTGATATAATTCTTCTTTTTCCCGCTTTAATCCTAGCGAGTTATGGCATCTCTCTCTCGCATACACATACTCACAAACATTGCAGTCAAAATCTGGTTTTCAACTAATTACATGACATCAGCGTTGATCCCGTTTCTTGCTTTGATTACTCAAAAACAATCTCGAAGACATTCTATTTTCGTCACGAGTATCCTCTTTTTGATAAAAGAACGATGCTAGACCTATGAAATTCATACAGTAGCAAATGGTTTTGTGGCTATACATCACTATTATAGGGGAGTTAGGATTATTTATATTGAGACTTTATGGAGAAAAGACATAAATTTCGAATTTAGGTTAGATTTTCTAGACACATCTTACACGGCCTCATAGTTTGCACAGTCCTGTGAACGAACCCATACACGTTCTCGATTAAAAGAGGAAGAAGAAGAAACGGTACAAATCCTCCACCCACCCACCCTCCCTCCCCTGATGACCCCAGCGAGAGCGGACAGCTATTAATGCTTCATTCGGGAATCCAGATCTTCCCCTAAATTGGCCTGAAACTTCGCCATATTGAAGTCCGGGTCCAAGTTTGGAGAAGGCGGCGGTAGACATATTGCCTCTTCGACCTAGCTTTCTCCATCGACCTCCTCCCTTCCTCGCCTTTGTCGGCTTTACGGAACAGGGACTAAAGGAGAGGTCCTCCCTGACGAGGACCATCCTTTCCCCTTTCCCCAATCCCCAGACACCCGTCGCCCTTCCAGCCCCTGAACACACCCCTCAGACACACAGGGCCAGAAATCCCGAGAACAGGCAGACAAGGGGAGAGGGGCATTCGGTGTTGACGCGGCTACGGGGGTTTCCTCAGATGTGTAGTTAATTTCGGGAGATTGGAAAGACTCTAACGATCGTTAAAGGAATGCCTTCTTCCTCCGTGTCTGGGAGAGAGAGAGAGAGAGAGAGAGAGAGAGAGAGAGAGAGAGAGAGAGAGAGAGAGCAACGATGCAGGTAGACAAACTGTAGTTAGGGAGTCATTACAGAAGGAGGAGGGTCGCTTTTCTCGAGGAAATGGCTGCGTGGAATTCGTTCGAAAATGGGAATCAGAATTTAGTGTAGGAATCCGAAGTCTCTAAGAGAACACAAGGGAGCATTTTTTCTCAGGTGGGTAGGGGCAGGTTCACCAGGATGGTGATGGGGGAGGGGACCTTCCTTCCGCTAACGTAGAGTCATCAGAATCCTGTTTTTTTTTTTTTTTTTTTCAAAATTCTCCTAGTGTAAGTTCCCAGCCACACCATAAAAAGGCAGGATGAAAAGCTTAATCAGATCACTTAACTTCTGACATTCATTTAGCCACTTCTATACGAATATCTTCATCATCATTCTCATAAAGACTGGGTGAAATAAAATCACTTCATTTCACTCGTCAAGAAAATGAGTTGACTCATTTCCATTGTCACACGGCAGTGATCGAACCGGCGAGGAGAAACAAGCCGCGACCTACATTCCCTCCCAATTACCGCTGATGAAATATCTAAATTGGTCTCCGAAATATTAGAGCTGGCAAAATGGCTGGTGATGACTCTTGTCTTTTGGACACAACGGACGTGGGCAAACACGAAGGGGGCGGACGGGCGGGCGAGATGAGAGACGTATCGAGTGATAAGAAAAGGAGAAGCGGACGAGTGACAGCAATTAGCGTAAAAGGCAATTCCGACGCCATAGCGACGTTGGCCTTTCATTTAGATCTATTAACCGCATAAATCATTCATACTTATTGGGCTGCGTTTCAATTTGGCCGCTGTGGCCTGTCTGCCCATAAGTCTTTTCATAGCAATTCTCGGCTGTGGAAGTAAGAGAATGAGTAGCAAACTTCTGTTCAAAGCAATGCAATGAGAAAGAAAATTAAGTTTAAACTTTAGTCCACACAATTCCTTGAATTCGAAAGACGGTAACAACTTGTAGTACGCCAAATTATAATTAGATTTTGCATTACTAAAAGTGGTCAGACTAATAATATGCAAAACGCTCATCACCTCTTGGCCAAACTAAGCATACAACTATACCCTATCGGCTCCTTCATGACGATTTAAGCGTTGCCCCCAACGTTGCCGGCGCTGCCACATCAAATTAACGTTTTATGGTATATGAAAGCAACATTAGTTATACAACACAAATATAATTGGTTGCTGATCAATTTTTGCCAATTATTAAAAGCCCTCGTAATTTTCTAGCATTTAACAACAATAAAACAAATAGTTTATTCTTAAACGTGCCAAAAAAATTTACGGCCCTGCCAGTTCCTCTCTCAGGTGTTAAGCTGACCTCAGGGCATAAAGATATCAAACAGCCCGTGCCTCTACAAGGGGGTAGCTCAGTCAAAATACTCACTGACTCATTAAGGAGTTTGACAGTCTATCGCCTTACAAAGAACATGGAAGGAACTCCTCGTTCTCGCATAAATCTTCATCCACAGGCTCGAAAAATCGTTCATAGGGTCGTTAAGTACTTTTATAAATAAAAGGCAAACCGTGGACCCATGGTGGATGTTAGAAAAACACTGCAACGCACCTCAGAAGCAACAATGATACCGGAGAGAACAATCAGCAGGATGTCAATGAAATCATCAATTCTTTTCTTTCATTCGTAGTGTGTAAATATTCATTAATTCTTTTCATTCATTCTAAATGTAAATACTTATTCTATTCCCAAGATTAATTTATTTACGTAAATGAATTGTTATTTCAGTTTTATATAGATGACATGAGCATTGATAAATCTCTATATATAGTCCTGGCATTCTTGTGTATTATCAATATGACATTCATGACACAAATAACCATATATTTGTTTTGACAAACACTTATGAAGACTATAAAACAAAAATAGATATTTTCCATCTGGTGTGGCATTCGTGCAAAGGTATCTTGTACGTTAACGATAAAAACTGATACAAAAACAGAGAAAAAAAAATCCGAGTAAATGACAAAGCTGGATCTAAGTCTGTAAAGAAAAGAAGATATAAAAATAGAAAAATGATATGAATACTCTTACTGGAAAGAAACTGAGTACCATAGTATGAATAGATAATAAATTAAATTGCTGCCGATAATCTTATTTATCTAACCTATGCACATTTATGATGCGCTCTCTTATCTGTCCACATACACAATCCTTTTCGAACGTCAACAGCGCTCTGTGTGTGTGTGTGTGTATGTATATATATATATATATATATATATATATTATATATATATATATATATATATATATCACACACACACACACACACACACATATATATATATATATATATATATATATATATATATATACAAAAACAAGTAAATTAAAAATGCGGAACTCCAGTAGCTTGTGATAATCACGAGAAAGGTCCAAAAGGAGATTTAATTAGACCTATATGAAAAACAGAGACCTGGAAGAATGGAAATATTTTCGGAGTGTGGAGGCAATAAGGAACACCCAGAAGTATACTGCTCCCAGGAGACTTTAACAAACGCCAAGGAGGTTAAACCTCCTTGACAGACGCACGGATTAAAAAGGGGTAAATGGGAAGGGTAGGCCTTTAAAAACTCGAGAGTACATTTGGCAACGTAGGGGACAACGCCTAAATCGCCTTGAAGCCCAATAGGTTTTTTTTTCTATAGCTTAATTTAGCGTCCTGACCATATTGTTAGAAAGAGTACAGAGTAGTGTTTTGTGAACACAGAAGGGATCAGTGATTTCTAGATTTTAAGTCAAGAGAAATCAGTTTACAGCATACCAAAATCGCCTAGCACACACACACACAGGTTACAGTTTACCAATATTGCCTATCACGCACGCACATGCACGCGCGCGCGCACACACACATATATATGTATATGGGGATACAATCCACAATGAAGTAAAATCCTCTTGTAGTTTAAAATATATATTTCTTGTACAGGATTAAAGTTTTCGACCATCAACTGTGGTCTTATTCACTAAAATGTGATACGTCACCTCAAGGAACTAACAAGTAAGAGCACAAACATTTGAAAAAACAACGGTTAGGCAACAAGCTAGTTCATATTACGCATGGTCAGGCGGTTGAGCCCTCGTTCTTTCCAGAATTCGTCTTGATCTTCGTGGGGGAATGTTTCTATTGTTAACTGCTTGTTCTCTGCTGGTTGGGTGGTTTGTTGGAGAAATGACCTGAGTGGAGTAAACAGGAGAGGAAGCACCATCGTTATTGGCACATATATGTGCCAGTAACGATGCTGCTTCCTCTCCTGTTTACTCCACTCCACTCAGGTCATTTCTCCAACAAACCACCCAACCAGCAGAGAACAAGCAGTTGACAATAGAAACATTCCCCCACGAAGATCAAGACGAATTCTGGAAAGAACGAGGGCTCAACCGCCTGATCATTCATAATATGAACTAGCTTGTTGCCTAACCGTTGTTTTTTCAAATGTTTGTGCTCTTACTTGTTAGTTCCTTGAGGTGACATATCACATTTTAGTGAACAAGACCACAGTTGATGGTCGAAAGCTTTAATCCTGTACAAGAAATATATATTTTAAACTACAAGAGGATTTTACTTCATTGTGGATTGTATCCCCATTTACTTAGAGGTACGACATAGTACCTGGCTTCTGCATATATGTATATATTCAAACATCAATCTACAAATATCTTTTACCATCAAATTCACTCAACCTCGGAATAAACAACGAAAGGATATGCAAGTGAACAGGATCTCTGTTGCCAAGAGGACTCTAACCACTGAATGACAAGCGTCACTTCAAGTCTTGTCTCCCCAACCATTTGATGGCTCAAGTCCTCGTCGTGACGGATCGCTCATCACTTTTCTGATTCCCCTTCATGTCATTCCCAGATAGAATGATTTTGGTATTAAACGACATTTGTAGCATAATGTTTGTGAATGTAAAAAATGTTACGGTGTATGTAACAAAAATGTGTGTGCATATAAGAAAGAATACATTTCATGGACATGCGAAAATTAGCAAAGCCAGAAAAGGCTTTTATCCAGTGTGTAGTTAAAGACAATAGCAAAGTAACAAAAGCGATTACTCAGACAAGTACTAAACTCCGCTGTGAATATATGAATATATTTACATATATATTCAGAGTAAAAAGCATTTCGCACCAAATCAGTTCTTGCGAAAAGGAACGATCCCGTTGATATGCTGTCACAAAGACGAGACATCCCATAACTAACTTTGTTTGTGTCAACAGAAGCACAACTGGGATTTACATAATACCCTCCGTCTTGCTCGAAGATGGATCCCAGGTAACCTTTGCTGCAGGGTGCTGTTGCTTTCACGACGAGACTGCACACGCACGCATGCAGGCACAAATACACACGAGCATATGTATATAGGTGTGTGAGAGGGTCCGGTAACTTGCTGAGAACCAAGAAGTCTTACAATTCCGAAGAATTTTGTTTCCAATTTCGCACTGCTCTGTAATTTACGGAACAAAGTGAAACCAACACAATGGCTTACAAAATGAAGTCTGGCGTTAGTAACACACTTGTCACTACCCTCCGGAATGGACTTTGTTTCAGGGCAAACACGACACACACACGCACGCACAAGACGAGACGAATCCAGTGGAAGGGAAATAATGGATAAACGAAGATTAAAGGTGACTTCGGAATAAAAACAGACACTTTATCCTAGACACGTCAAAAGGATACCATACTTTTTGAACTGACAAATGCGAGACTGAAAGACATTAGCTACAGGTGAAGGAATTTCCTATAGAGTAGATGGAAAACTGAATGAAATTTAGAATGTATGGCCCAAGGCTAATCGCTGGGGTCTATGAGGTCATTCAGTGCTGAAAGGGATATTGACAGTCGGAAGGTTTAAAGCTGTAACAGGAAGAAAACCCTTCCAGTTACATTATGAAACAATTGTCAGGAGAGGGTGGAAAGTCAGATGGGAGAAAGAGAATATGTACAGAGGTATAGTAAAAGGAATAAAAGGGGTTGCAGCTAGTGGCTGAAGGGACGCTGCAAAGAACCTCAAGTAATGCCTACAGTGCACCGCATGAATTGCACTGACGGCGCTACCCCCCTAGGGAATGTAGAATAGATGGTAGGTTAGCCGTTAGTTGTACTACTCATAACTTCCTTTGTGTCCAGTCACGAAGTCTGGTAAATTTTGGTGAGGCTTTATTTTAGCAGGGGACTTATTTATTTTTTTTTTTTAAACCCTGTATAATAACCGGTTAAAGGTTTAAATTTTAGTGCCCAAGCTGGAGTCTTAGCAGGTTGACGTATGGGGATTGGGTTCCCTCAAAACCTCTATTCATACCTCACACAGATTATAAGGCCGTGCTGCTAATAACATCCATCAAACCATGAGTAAAGTTGGGATTGAACTCGTGGCTACCACATTATGGATTGCAGGTAAAACTGCTGATTTTTTTTATTCTTCTGTTAACATCGCTGCAGTTTATTTAGGTATTATTGATCTGATAACAACGTTCAAGCATTTAGATTTAGGTGGCACTTACGCTCATCTTATTTAGCTGTTCCTGTGGCTAAAAATGTTCACACACACACACACACACATATATATATATATATATATATATATATATATATATATATATGGTGAACGGTATGTAGACTCCTGGTTATTTGATCCCGTTAATTTCACTCCCGGTGAACTGAAACCCGGTTTCTTTAACACCCGGTAATTTGACACCCCACCCCCATTTGGTGCTAGTGACGTCTTATCCCCATACTATTATTTTCCATATAGTAATTCGTATGTATACCAGGTTTGGTTGAAGTTGCTCTATGTGTTTCAGTTATGCTATGACATACACACACATACAGTATTAACATACACATACACACACACACACACACACACACATATATATATATATATATATATATATATATATATATATATATATATATATATATATATACACCTATTTATTTCAGGATGTTACTCAACATTTACAAGATCAAGAAAACACTGACGATGGCTCAAGACCAATATCTGCAGCAAGTGGTATACATTTGAATCTAGCAGCCTAGCACCCAAAACTGAAGTACCACGACGATCTGCATGTATTAGTTCAGCTGAAAGGGAATTATGAATAATAGGGGAGCATATGCCAACAATCAGACGAGATGACGAATTTGATGCTGCCAGGAAAACGTATGCGGCTAACCTCAGGGAGCTCGCATCTAACATGCAACTTTTGGCGGACATACTTATCAGTAATTCCCTAACTATTAACAGTAGGATAACAGAGGAATCCCCTGATGAATCACGTCCTTCCACACCAAACGCAAACCTGACTGATTCGTTTATACAAAACCAACCGGGTTACGTTGATTTTACTTATGCAGCTCAGCCATGAACAATCATAGGTCTAAAGTTTCACATTCATATGGAATAGTGTGTTATTTCATATATCATTATATTTTACTTATTCCTAGGAATTACCTATTTTTTACACTGTTGTTAGCATAGGCCTAAAGGATTGTTTTTATTTTGGCCAAATAAATATAAATCTTATTGATGTTTTATCCTACCTTCATGTAATCCTTCTGCAGTGCTTTCCAAATTGTTGCAAGTCTCGGGAATGATTGCACAAATTTTGTTTGGAAATGATAACAGAAACTTGCCTAGTACGGTAGCATGGCTCTGAGTCTTTCATGAGGACTTATACATATTGACATACAAGTGTCATTTCTTTTTATAATGGTGTAAGAGGTGAAAGTATGTGCGAATGGATTACATTGTCCATTCGCAAATAATTGAACCCGTCTCTAATCTCATTCACTAGTATTGTGTGAGAATGTAAATCTCTTTAAACAACAATCCTTACACCATACTCCTGTAACGGCTGTACGCCTTTTCTGCTTTTTATTACTAAGTTAACTACGATAGCAGCCATAAAAAAGGTAGTCCATACAGCTCCACCTCCTCATCACCCAGCGGAGGTTCTATGGCTGTAATGACTAATGTCGTATTGCCACGACGAAGGCAGAGAACTGAGGACAACGACTTTGACTCGAGTTGACACTCCAACTGACAGTTCTGCTTTTTTCATGCGGACGCACATCCGTCGAATGGTCGCAGGTGAACTAATAGGTAAATCCGATAGTGAATGCCCTATCTTACAATGGAAAGATAACTTGTGGGGGGGGGGGGGGGGGGGGGGGGGGGGGGGGGCGAATGCCCTCCCCAGACCACACAATAAAGGGCCCCATACACTGAACAATTGTATGAAAGACTGTCTGAACGATCTCCGTCTGAACAAAGATTTTGTTTCGAGAAGACAAGGCATCATCTCTAAGATGAGACGTGCGCGATAGCATTATATCGGCACACAAACACATTGAACGACCTGTGTATGACAGACCTGGTCGTGACAGATTCCCGCTGAGATCGTTCAGACACGAAACTTGCATTGAGACAAGCCCATACACCGTGTTTTTGCGAACGATACAGACAATCGTTCATACAGTCGTTTAGTGTATGGGGACCCGAGGTATATAGAATAAAAGAGCCATTCTATTTACCTTGTGGGGACCCTAACGTTCAGGTGCGTCTGCGCATGTCATTGTCATTTCGGCGCTGGCATGTCGGTTGAGATGAACTGTTTTCTCAAGTCGTCTGCGCAGGCAGCAAAAAAACAAAAAAACTATGCGGGTTGTTCACATTAATATTCTGGCGTCCTTGAACAGGTCGATTGAAGAGCCAAACCTTCACAAGTTCACAGATACGTATGTAATACCTAACCGTTGGTGGGGGCCAGGACCCGCGAATCCTTGGTGGCGGCCTTTTAACTTGTGCGAGCTCTCTCGAGCCCCGTTTCTATTGCTCATGTGCCATCCCGAAATTGGCGGGATTACCATTTCAGTTGTAACTTGTAATTGTCACCTGACGGTGAAGTGTTCGTTACCAGCAACGTTACGTAAAACTGCCTTATCTCTGAGATCAGCTTTAAGCAGAAAGCGTCCATTTGCGGGAGTGACGAAAGCTTATCCATTAAACGTGAGTATTAGAGAAATTTTTGGAATTAGATGAAAAAAATAGCTGTACTTTCTTGCGAAAATAGTGGCAGTCCTCTTGCATTTTCTCGGTTCCGCTAGAAGTTCCATGGGCGGGATGAATAGACTGCTTATAACACAAATGTTTTACATACTGTTAGCATTTTGATATGATTTTTAACGATCATCGTTTATTTCCAGGTTTACGATCAAGATTGTGCTCATATATGTAGGCTACAAGTCCCCGTAATACTGTTTAACGGAATGTAGGCCTAGGCCTAGTGCATAATACGTACCACCCAAGCCGCAATTCCAGAAGGGTGTGCTCCTTTCACTGTATAAATAATTGCAGTGGAACTCGCATGTAAATAAAGGTAAGCTTTTCTGCAGAGCATTGTATTGATTTTATTAGACTTTGAACATGTCTGCTTTATTTCCAGGTCCACTTAGTAGCCTAATTGGATAGTCCTTATTGTTTTATAAATAGTTGACATGTTAATACTCGATAACTACTCCGCTTTCATACTGACTTTTCTAAAATTGCTTTAGGTTGATTATGATGGACTGAATACACATATCAAATACTCCTGCATAACAACTATTTTCATTAGCAGTGATTATAGCTTTTACTGCTATTAAGTAGCTACTGGATATTCGTAACGAAATTCACCTCGTAATTTAGGTATGATAAGGGACTATTTTAAAGTACTGTTTATCTGTTGTAGGTTGCCTTTAATGTCTCCACGAAGTAGCTGACTTTCACCATGATATCATCAGTCACGAATTCGATTCCGTACCGAGGTCGATGTATTAGAATCCAGTTCGATAAAACCCATCGCACCTCTGTTTGCATGAATTATGCTATATTTCATTCCATCTGTCTGCTCACCCACGAAGGTTTTAGGTAATTGTAACATACACAGCTTGTCTCCAGTGGCTGAAATTAATGTCTTCGATTTCGTAGTATGATCAAGTTGCAAACTGTTCCCTCAGTAATATATCAGAATGCTTATTTATGCGAAGAATCCTCAGACTAATATTGATCATAAGCAGGCCGATTTATATTACCAATGTAAAGGTAACAATACAAGCACAGGAAAGATGAACTTGTATACAATAACGTAGGAAGATCAAACACGGACGATGGGCTTTCAGTAATTTATGTTTTATCTTATTGTAGGTAATTAAAAAGACGTCCGGCTATGCGAGGGTGATAAGCAGTATTTTGATAATAGTCAAAATAATAAGAAATATAGTCTATAAAGCCGTCTTGGGTAGATGAAAAGAACAATTCTGCAACATTGGCTGGAAATTTCAGTTAATGCATGGCAATGGTATTGCGGTATAATTTGCATATTTATATAACTTTTCTTATGTATACAAATCCTTATAATACTCCAGTGAATATGCAATTTTAAGAGTACTTTGCCAAGTAACTTAACGAGCAAGTTTGAAAAACCATTAAGTTCAACTGGCGGGATGAGTACACTGCGGTTGTAAACTAATGCTTTACATACCGTTAACATTTTTATATGATTTTTAACGATTGTTTATTTCCAGGTTTACAATCAAAGGTTGCTCATATATGTACAAGTCCCCGTAATACTGTTTAACGGAATGTAGGCCTAGGCCTAGTGCATAATACGTAGCACCCAAAGCCGCAATTCCAGAAGGGTGTGCTCCGTTCACTGCATAAATAATTGCTGTGGAACTCGCATGTAAATAAAGGTAAGCTATTCTGCAGAAAATTCTGTTGATTTTATTAGACTTTGAACATGTCTGGTTTATTTCATTGTCTGATGTAACCTCAATTTCCAGGTCCACTTAGTAGCCTAAGTGGATAGTCCTTATTGTTTTATAAATGGTTAACATGTTAATACTCGATAACTACTCTGCTTTCATACTAAATTCTCTAAAATTGTTTTAGGTTGATGGTGATGGACTGGATACATAAATCAAATACTGTATAACAACTATTTTCATTAGCAGTGATGAGAGCTTTTACTGCTATCAAGTAGCTACTGGATATTCATGACGAAATTCACCTCGTAATCAAGGTATGTTAAGGTTCTGTTTCAAAGTCTTTTTTTCTGGTGTAGGTTGCCTTTAATGTCTCCACGAAGTAGTTGACTTTCACGGAGATACCATCAGTCACGAATTCGATTCCCTACCGAGGTCGATGTATTTGAATTCAATCCGATAAAACCCATCGTTAATGCTTGGCAACGGTATCATGGTATAATTTGCATATTTATTTAATTTTTCTTAAGCATGCAAATCATCATTTTAGGAGTACTTTGCAAAGTAACTTATTGAGCAAGTTTGAAATATCAACTGAGTTCCCATCATTGTGTCGATAACACATACGTCATGAGGTTAGCCTAGTCTTTATTCTTTTCAAGGCAATGGAACGATACTAAGGTTGAATAAATAAAGGCTAGAATGAGGAAGTTATTTTTGGATGTGAAATGGTTAAAAGAACACGTAAAATGAAATATCTGGCGAATCGATAGTATTACACCAGCTTTCGCTTGCCAATGCTTCGTGTTCTAGCGGTTTTCAATATCAAAGACTGGCGGTCTTAATATTAAAGATTATTTTTCCTGTTTTCGTACATGGATATAATTTTTTGTATCAAAGAAATTATTTCTATATTCATATAATGAAACTGTGAGTAAAATAAAATTTGAATGATAAGGAAATCTTGTGATCTAAACAGTTTGTGAGCAGAAGTTCGGTTGTGTTTAATCTGAATAGTCTGTTTGATACTATAGCTCGTCTTTCGTGATTCTTGTATTGCTATATTATCGATACAAGTTGGTATGTTTCTGATTTATATAAAAAGGGACGAAGGTTCTTTGAATATATTAAAAATAAAATAAATTTATTGAAGAAATAGTTTAATATTTACAACAAGCCAGTGATATCGGAAACGTTGATTGTCAGCCAATCAAGTGCTACCCACGCGCGTGTGCCACATCATCACCTGTGGGTGGACAGATGAAATGAAATAGACTATAGGCACAGTATTTGGTAATTAAACAACTGTGACTGGTGTTCTTGTTCGTTCGTATGGTGCTTTTACGTTGCATGGAACCAGTGGCTATTCAGCAACGGGACCAACGGTTTTACGTGACTTCCGAACCACATCGTAAGTGAACTTCTATCACCAGAAATACACATCTCTCACTCCTCAATGGAATGGCCGAGAATCGAGCCTGCGACCACCGAGGTGGGACGCTAATACCATACCAACCACGCCGCTGAGGCGCTTCTGTGACTGGTGAAGCGCCATCAAGAGAAAGGACGGGCTTCGATCGGTCTTTTGCACGGACACTTAACGCGCTATAGTTCTGGAACTAGTACGTTAACACCCAGTTCAATAAATATATGTGTAACACCTTTACAATATAGGAACGTTTTCAGCGCGTGATATGGCAGCTTTAACTACGTCTGGTAGTTCATCTGGTTAAACTGTAGGTAACGCGTACTGCAACAATATAACAGAATTTTTTCTTTATAACTTTAGCAAATCATTGATATGCAACTCACACACACACACACACACACACACACACTACACACACATATATATATATATATATATATATATATATATATATATATATATATTATATATATATATAGCATACATATATATATAGATACATATCTATATATATATATTATTGATATATATATGTATATGTAGTGTGTGTATGTATATAATGCCACATCACTGATATCCTGGAGTTCTAAAGAACAACTTCGTTCTTTTCAATTTTTTAATCTTCATTTAAAAACCCGCTGTCTGACAACTGACGATCACACTCCCAATCAAAGAGGCCTTATCCCGCCGACCCCAACCACCAAACTAGCGCCTCAGTGACGTGGTCGATATGGTGTTGGGTACCACCTCGGTGGCCGTGAGTTCGATCCTCGGGCATTCCATTGAGGTGTAAGAGATGAGTATTTCTGGTGATAGAAGTTTAACTCTCGACGTGGTTCGGAAGCCACGTAAAGCCGTTGGTCCCGTTGTTGAATAACCGCTTGTTTCATGCAAAGTAAAAAACACACCATACAAACAAACAAACTAAAGTGACTAAACTCACCGTCAGCCACCTATCGGTCACTCTCTGTAAGCCTCTTCCCCATTGGCCAACAAGGACACCCTCGCACCCACCCACCCCCTCCCCGCCTTTCCTATACTTGTTGATTGCGAGAAATTGGCGGAAAAGTTAATGAATGCTCTTGCAGATTGCATACTTGATGTAACGATGTAAGAATTATGAACAATGCAAGATGTGCATGTTGTTGATTACAAACGTTTGAAGAGTATATGGTAATCATTTTCCCCTTTCATCATATACCTTCGAAAACATACAAGTTTGTATTGATATAACATATTTGTTTAGTTTTGTTCTTTTATCCAGATGTGGTTTTCTTATTTTGATGCCATAATTGATTTTCATGAACGGTGGTTTTTCAGCGTACTTTCTTCTTAGGAAAATTTAGTCACGAGTAAGTTGTATCACTGATGTAGTAAGGTCGGTAACTGCTAATGGGAACTTTTTTTTATTATTGTCACAAAAGGCGACTTATGGCCCTCTCATCCTAAGGCAACCGCCGCACCTCTCTCTCTCTCTCTCTCTCTCTCTCTCTCTCTCTCTCTCTCTCTCTCTCTCTCGATTGTTAGTAATAACTGCCATTAAAAATATTTCGCTAATAAATAATGGAACAGATTTGAACCAACTCAAATGATATGCATTCGCTGAATCTTTGTTTTCCCTTTTGAATTTATATCAAAAGACATACGGCAAACGTGTCTCCCCTTCAGAATTATTCAGATTTAAAAGTGGTTGATCGAGCTAGCAATGGGGTAGTTTCTTTTTAACGGTACAGACTACCCTAATTAATGTCTTTTTATTTTGTAAAAAAAACATTAAGTTCTTATCTCTAAACATTTTTGGCTCATTGTCTTTCTATTGAGTGGTTATTTCTTACATTAACTGGTTTTGTGAATTATATTTTATTTTGGCTGGTTGCTTATTTTCAAATGCCACTGTACTTCGCATGGTCCTTTCTTGTATTCATATAAGAGTCATTTTAATTTGTAATAGTTATTTACTGTATTTTGCGTAATTTTCTTCCATGTTTGTAGCGTCAGCTTTACGTTACGGTCTCGTTTTTAGTCGTTTTACCTTTAAGTAGCCTCCCTCAGTCTAGAATTCTTAGGCGTATCTTTTTCAGGTTGGCTTAATAATATTTTTGGTGATGTATGGATATTGTTCTTTCAGTGAAAATCGAATATTTTAATTCGGGTAAATCGTCGCAGTTTTAATGAGTCACTGATATTCTTTTGTAAAGAAAGATAAGGGAAATGGACAAAAGGGTATTGTTATAACATTTGATAACATTTCTTGTGGGTATTGTGTATATGAAAGTCCAGATGCCTCTGAAATGTTTGTGTTTTGTTTTTAAGGGCAAATTTTCTCCTTTTAGAGTATACACCTTGTAGTACTCCAAGTAATTTAGAAATGAAAAAGAAGAGGTATTCGATAATAATTAAAGAGGGAGTGCAGTTGTCTCTTAGAAAGTTAAATAGGCCTTTTTTTCTTTTTTTAGTTGTTATCGTTTCCAGTTTTCGTTGTGAAAGATAAACAAGAAAGTACGCATTACTCAAGGTTCTTTGCAGTGTCCCTTCAGCACATAGTTGCAACCTTTTTCATTCATTTTTTTACCGTACCTCTGCTCATATTCCTTTTCTTCCATTTAACTTTCCAACATCTCATGACAATTGTTTTATAGTCCAACTGCGAGGTTTTCCTCCTGTTAAACCTTTAAAATATTTATACTTTAATTTCCCTTTCAGCACTTGGCCTTGGCCTAAGTTTTTATACTCCTTTTCCTCTCCGAAACAGAAAAACACATTGCATTTTCTACAAAAGTTTGTGAAAGCAACTATTCTCCAGCCCATGTCTTAAAGCAATGTAAAGTAATGTAGTTGATTTAAAAGAAAAAGAGAACTCATTTTCATCAATCGCAAGTTAGAGTAAGATAAAGACTTAACAAATTAAACTAGCAGAACTACAATCAAGATAATTAGAGCATAATATTTGCCAACTACAGTCCTATGGTCAGAGAATCTACTGAAACAGTGTCATCACTGAGCTGCAAATGATGAAAACCTCCTGCTATCAAAGTAATTCTAACGATAAATTCTAATTTAGTGCCGAAACTTGATTAGTAAAAGCGGGATTCATAACTTGTCAATATAATTTGTTTATTGTCTTTTTATAGTCAATCCTGCCCTGTCAGAGCTAAATAAATGAGCTCTGTGGCTCAGTTAAACTACGTATTAAAAAATATGCTGTTGATGGTTTTATCCATTTTGCATCGAATTGCTCTGTGAAATTCTCCAAACAAAGAAGAATTCTGTGCGTTCTTCGTTAAGAAAAGAGTAAATAGAATTCACCGTAGTAAATATGTAAATGCACAAAGCGAAAAATTAATTAACCAAAAATCAACGAGAATTTTAGCGTCCGCTGCCTAAAAACAAGTAACGTGACAGATGTGTCTTTTCGGTGGGGTGCTAGATTATTGAGAACATGTTGGGATTCTCTGCTTGATTGATTGATTGAATGATTGAAACTGGCCTCACAGCACCAAAGGCAATCGATGATACCTCAGTGGGGAAGGGTTTAATGTCATGGTTTGTGTTCGGTTTGTGCAGAAGGGTGCGGGTTGGCTTATTGGCTTCATTTAACCAAAGTGGAGGTGGGTGAGGGCGAAGAAGGAAAAACTTCATATATATATATATATATATATATATATATATATATATATATTATATATATATATATATACTGGATGGATTATATAGGCTGCTGATGATGTCATTTTATTCTTTTATTTTTCCCTCGTCGAGTTGGCCTGTTTTATGTATTCAGCACTGAGTTTGGGAGATAATTATAAACCATGTGTAAAATGGTATGAAAGGAAGTCGAAATAAAAAAAAAAGGTTCTGGGCCGTTTTTACGTACCGAAAGAATGTCGTTTTAATTCGCGAAACAGTGCAAATGTTAGACAAGAGAAAATTACAATATACGTTAATCAAAAATAGAGCTGCAGTCGTGACGAGTAAATTGCGCCTTTATATCATGTGCCGTTATAAAGCGAAATTAGCTTTGTCATACAATACTGTTTTTGATGACAGAGCTGCCAGCGGTGGGCCGCTGTTGCTTCTGCTGTTATTGCTGCTTTTATTAGTGTGCAGCAACTGATGACGCAACCTTTCATCAGTGGGATCCTTTTTCTCTTACGCGCCAGGATTTATGATTCTCTCTCTCTCTCTCTCTCTCTCTCTCTCTCTCTCTCTCTCTCTCTCTCTCTCTCTCTCTCTCCTTTTCTTTGTATATTTCTATGGCAGGTTTCAGATAGATATTGTGATTTTCTATCCCAGTTAAATACTTAGGCATATATATATGTATGTACATGTATATGTGTATATATATACATGTGTGCGTGTTTGTACGTTTTTTATCGTATGCGCCCTTACTTTTTTACAACACAAACATTAAGCTACAAATGTCGTTCAATATCCAGTTCGCTCTACTTTCTGAAATATTGTCGGCGATGAGGAATTATAACTGGTGAACGACTGGAATCAGCGACTTTTAGGGTTAGCTGAAAATTGTTAATCTGCAATGTCGGGCGTTCGATTTACCTAGTTACCGAATCGCTTATTAGATATGATACCCCGTCGGTGATATTACCAAGGTAGAGCGAATTGGTTATGAAAGGACATTTGCAGCTCAATATTTGTGCATACTACATTTTATATATATATATATATATATATATATATATATATATATATATATATATAATATATATATATATATATATATCATAGAGGCCAGTGACTGAGATACAAGCTATATATATATATATATATATATATATATATATATATATATATATATATATATATATAGATATATAGCTATGTAAATTTGGGGCATATACTTTCTTTTGCAATTCTTTTTGAAGACAAGACATCTTTGGTAGAGGCTATCTTTTTATCTAGACTTTGAATCAGTCTGTACTACTATTTCTCGTCAGGCAAGCCGGTCAGAATAAGGAAGAATTATTTACGTTTCTTTCCATTTACTTAATATGATTAGCAGATCAGTCCCCACCTATCGACGGCGACTTTCAGGATTGGATTACATATATATATGATATATATATTATACATATATATATATTATATATATATATATGTATATATATATGTATATATATATATGTATATATGTATATATATATATTATAAGTATATATATATATATATATATATATATATATATAATATATATATAATATTATATATATATATATATATATATATATATTACCAGCGAAGGGCGTTGCCTCGGACTGTCTCTATGGGAAGTTAAATATGATGAGTCTCCAATTTCCAAGAAATGTCACAACGATACATATTATCGTCTATTTATCACAGTAGCTCGGCCATTACCCTGGCTAGCCCCTGCCTAGCCATAGCTCACATAAAACAGCTTATATATGAAACACAGTGGCCGGCTTAAAAAAAAAATATAAGTAACTGCACGTCTCTGGCATTATAAAGTAATGTCTATCACGCTTCATCTCCCATAACACTTGGGGTATAAATTTTCTCATTTTGGATTCTTGAATATCCTTCTTTGTCTGCAACTGGCTGCACAGACTGTAGCAAGCTGTAGGAAGGCGGAAATGGGTCCTCCCCTCCCTGTATAAGACTTCTAACTAACGGCTTCTGTAGAACCCAAAAGCGCTTGTAGGAATCTCTGGTAAGACTCGCAGAAACGAACTCTCGTAAGTACCCTGGCAAACGACAGCAACATCTCTGCACGGCTGGTGGGCGTCTTGCTAGCGTCGGGGAACGACGATTATGGTGTGTTTAAGTATGTCAGTCAAGTCATCGGTCAATCAAAAAAGAAAATTAACCCCAGACATACTACTTCTATCAAATAATGACTTCAAAAATTCCCAAAAATATTAACGGAACGTCTCCCAATTAACTCCATTTAACATGACCACTAAATCACAACTCGCAAACAAAAAATATTAAGTTCTCTAACTTAATTCTCCAAACTCACACACTAACACACAATCCAGAACTCACAGTAACTCCACGGACTTCTGCATTCACATTTCAAACTCGAAAGTTCTCACAAGTAAAAAAAAAAGTAAAAAGGTAATGACCCCAAGAAAAAAAAAAAAGTCACGTAACAAGCCCAGACCCAAAAATCAAAAATGTTCTCTCAAGCTCTGATATTACAGCAACCCACAAAATCAGTAAAAATTTCCAATGTTTGACGCAAGAACTCTTCACTGCTCACATAATTAATTACAATGAGATTTAATGTCAAACGCCCATTTATGTAATTCACAACGTCCAACAAATTACATCACCCGTCCAAAAAGAAATGCTATTTAAATCTGAATCCCCAATTACATCTCTCATAAGAAAAGGAAAAAAAATAAAAAAAAATAACAAGAAGTGAACTTCCCCCATCACAAAACACATAATATATGCATGATATACACAACCCCGCATTTTCCCCAACAAATGCAATATGTATAGCTACGGAATTTTTGCCCATCGGAACTATTCAATTGACCGGACACGGCCAGAAAGCAACCCCTTACACGCGCATTTTCATGAAATGCTATGGTCAACATTTCCAGATATTGAAAAACTATGAGCAATCACCACTAGAGGAAGTGAGTCATCACACCGGACTCATCACAGTACTGTCAGCAAAAAATCCTCTTGCGGACATGTATGCTCGAACTGCAACATAAAAATGTCTAGTCAGACTTCCAACTTCGGAAACTCATGATTCTCAAAAAAAAGGTCTATACTGACACTAAGTAAGCACATTTCACTAAATTATCTCCAGGATATGACTAAGCTGCTCAAAATTTGCCTCGAAGACTTATTTCTCACATGATATTGCCCAATTATATAAAAAATTATCACCTATCTGGGATAAAAAAACTACGATAAACTCGTAATTCGGCAATTATATGCCTCCAAAAATAACATCTCCACAGGACCACAATGCAGTAATGCCACTCGCCTCCAATTAGTCACGAAACCAAAAAGAAACACAGAACTCTTCTCTTGGCATCATAAACTCCCAGAAAAAAAAGTCATAACCACAAAAAAGGTCACCCCCAAAGATCAACTTTATCCACCTTATATATGATATATATATATATAATATCCTTATATATATATAGATTATAAATATATAAATGTATAAATCATCATCTTAATAATAAACCACTCCGGTGATAAAATATTTCCTCCATTTAATTAATAACCCCACCACACCATATTCCCTCTTATTTCACCAATAACCACGCGTATATAATAATATATATATATATATATATATATATATATATATATATACATACATACATATATATATACTAGTTGGTTACCCGCCCTACGGGCGGATCCCAGCTAGATTGGTCCGTGTAACCCAGAGCATAGTTTATGAAAAGAAAATAGATAAATCAAGCCCCAATTGAATACAGTACCACGACCTGAATTGTGATGAATGCAAATCTGACAAAACAAACATCCTTAAAAATGAATATCAAAATGAATGAGTTCGCATTTTCTCGAGCCTGGAATCTTTCTGATCATTAGATTCATTTGACCTTGCTCCTGAAGCACGCGAAGCGGCCTCGGTTTTTCGTCCAATCCTTGTTCTTATCTTAGGTGGCATTTGTACGTTGGACTCCAACTGCTGCTGCAAAGGAAAAACAATAACAACTCAACCGTAGACATACACACACATACTCACATACGCACATCAGGACTAAAACAATTGTCATTACTGGCTTCCCTACTGTGGTAAAACTTCTTTTGTCGATTGATGAAGTGAAATGTATTTTTAACTTACATACACTGATTTTCGAAAATCCACCTTTTGAGCACAAAGCGGAAAAAAAACTGGACACGTGATTGATTGTGATGAATTCAATGGAAGAATTAACACGAAAATGCCCCTGATTTTGATGTATATAGAGGTCCTTATGAGCACGAAACTGAAGAAAACTGGACACGTGATTGATTGTAATGAATTCAATGAAAATCCCCCCGATTTTCATGGATAAGGTGAAGTCAAGAATATCTCTGTTAATTAGCATAGGAACATTACTCAGCTAATAACCTCACAGAACGGGGGAACTCAGCGTAAACAAAATTCATGTTGCTAGGGCAAGTGTTCCCAATTATCATGATAAGACTGAAATCTGCCGCAAAATTAAACGACTGTACATGGTTTCTAGGAGCGCGGAATAGTAGTAATCCACTTCTGTAGAAATTTTGGGATCCCGGGCTCCCGAACGTAGGTCTCGACCTTCCCGGGGTGGAAACCCATTTCCGATCCGAATCTCAGTCCCGTCAGACCGACGGCCCAGGTGCCCATACCAATCATACATACATACATACACACATTGCCAAATATATGATATATATATTTATACACACATATACATACATACATACGTATATATATATATATATATACATCCCCATAATATATAATTAATATAGATATACATTATATATATATATATATATATATATATATATATATATATATATATGTATGTATGTATGTATGTATGTACATATGATATATAATATATAGATACATACTATATATATATATATATATTATATATTACATATATATGCGTGTGTTTGTGTGTATTATTAAATATAGGAATTTACCAATCCTTACTGAAAAGCATATTCATCTGCAGCTTCATATAAGCGACTCGCTAGTGTTTTTTACTACTGTGATGATAAATTCGTAAAGTAACTAAATCTACGGGCATAACCATCCCCGTTTCACACGGTCAGAACGAGCTCCGTTTCAGGGAATCCTTCTCACACCCACCCGCTTCGGAGGGCGGGGGGAGGTGGGATGAAACCCCATTATAACGTAGTCTCGACCTTCCCGGGGTTGAGAAACCCATCTCCGATCCGAATCTCAGTCCCGTCAGACCGACGGCCCCGGGCGCCCATACCAATCATACATACATACATACACACATTGCCAAATATATATATATATATATATATATATATTATATATATATATATATATATCATGTATTTCGGAGAAGTTCTCAAAACCTGACAATATATACAGGAGAGGGCATGTGTAAAGAACAAAAGTTATTTACAGTGTTTCCTGGTTTAATGACACTAGGATTTATATATTATTTTGACTCCTGCTGTCTGGAGAGAATTAAGATTTAAGATTTCGCCACCTGCATATTTCTTTGCTGTCACGTTGAGACTTGTATAGTTCACAGTTGGTATGCTACAAATGTCTTGGAGTTCTCAATAAATTATTTCAAATAAGTCCAAAGAAAACTCGGTTCCGAGACGGTTGCGTCCGTGAAATATTGCAAGTTCCTTAAATATCATGGCAATATTTTACATGGAGACTATCACGCTTCTCAAGTTATAATTCATCCTCGAGGCAAATGGGACGGTTCTAAGGCATGGGAAAGCGTTGACGATGATGTTATCTGTAATATATGTATGTATATATATATATATATATATATATATATATATAATATATATATATATATATATTATATATATATATATGTATATATATTGTATATATATATATATATATATATATATATATATATAATACGTACATAGAGACCCCTTACACACATATATACGTATGTATGTATTTGTAAGTATATATGTATATATATTATAATATTTTTATATATATATATATTGTGTATATATATATATATATATAATAATATATATATCTATATATATATATATATATATATATATTATATGTGTGTGTGTGTGTGTGTGTGTGTGTGTGTGGTGTGTGTATGTGTATGTGTATGTGCGTAAGGGTAAAGTAGTCGTTCCACCATGTGTGCTGCGTATGTAAAGTTAATATGTTTTGTAAGACAGTGACCAGTGCTACTTGTTTAATTTTTTTTTACTCTGGTTTAGACCAATTTAAAGCTTTAAACTTGTAAAAAAAAGGGCTGATTTATCGTACAGTTCCACGTAGCTTCATCTCATCTGCCTCTTGTTCAACACCCTTCCCTCTCTTCAGTATAGGATCATCTGGTCTTTCAATATTCGGGTCAAGTTACCAAACATCTAACTCAAGTTTTGGCAATGTCAGCAGACATATGCAAGTCCCTCCCTACCTTGTAGTAGGTCGTTCCAAGTGAGACTGGGATCGGAGATATTGTCGACCCAAAGAACGGAGATGTCAAGGTTATGAAAAGCTGATGTGGTCAATTTAAGCATGAATACTATTTTCATGTCACTGAAAGGGGACGAGATAGTGGCTCATTGAACTGGAGAAGTTTCAAAAAGGACAAGGAAGGAAGAGGGGTGGTGGGGAGGGGATCAAGGTACTATCAAGAACTCGGGGTAATATCAGTTCAAGATTTTGTGAATGTTAGCACTGTAAAGAAGGGTGAATACCCTTTCAGCGTTAAGAAGACCATGTTCTTCATGTGAAGAAAGGAAGTGTGCAAAATAATTGACTGTTGCTCGTGTCTGATAGTGGTTACACGTCTTGTGAAACATTGATATCTTCATCATCACCATCACTAATACCTGCGATCCATCTGTACCAGGAACATGAATAGTATCTCCATGCACATTAGTTGTACCATTGCAAGTTATTGTATTACTCTGCCTTTAAAGTGACAACTATCGTTTATTTCATAAGTACATCAGTTATTAGGAAAATAACTTTACCAAAACTAATTGCGTGATAATTTTGTTCATCTAAATTCGAAGCAATACATCCTGCCTCTCGGAAAACACTTGAGTAGACGGACAAAGCATTTCCTCTGTTATGAAATAAATATGTATATATATATATATATATATATATATATATATAATTTATATCTATATATATATATAATATATAGATATAGATATATATATATAATATATTCTATATCTATATAGTTTATATGTCGCCAATCCTGGGAGGTTACTCTTCCTTAAAACAATAGATCTCAAAATGGCAGCAACCCAACGCTTGCAACTTGATTAATCTGACTGGGCGGATTGGCAGATATAAATAGAAAAGGAAAAAGGAATCCTACTTGAGTAGTCTTATAACAGAATGCTTCAGAAATAAGGATTTCAAACATACTCAGATGAAACAATTAAGCACTATAATTCTCAATAGGGGTATCAGAAGAGTGAATTTTATAATGAGTACTATCAGTCTCTGTGGTACTTCAAGTTTACGTTAAATCACAATGTAAAACAGTACACTATTGCCGATTAGCAATTAATAATACCACAACTAAAATTAGTACACTAAGGATTACGAACTGGAATAGCTTAAAAGATATCACAATGTACAGTGGTAAAACACGTGCAGCAAATGATTATCACTTTGGCACTGCAGATATGGCACCCCAGGGTCTTCCTGGCAGTTTGACTTGAGATGGCTCTATTGGAGTCTGAGAATGTGGGGCACACAATGGAGCACCTGCAAGGAGACTGCAAGATGTACAGTCATGATAAGAGTTCGAGATTGTGCAATGCTTATAACAACTATAACACTATGACACTGATGTATATCACAGCAGCAGTTTACTCGACTTATTCCACAATGGGGAATTGCGTGGCCAGATCTTATAGCAAGCAAGGAAACACACTATTACAGGGATCAATACTAAAAAAGGCTTTAAGGAATTTTGGGAATTAGGACAGGGAATTTGACAGCAAGGAAGAACTGAATGCAAGATAAAGAGGTGAATAATGGCAATCAGTTGCGGTTTTTTTACTTTATCTCCTGGAGTGACTGTCGTGAGAGCCTGAGGGATGTCAGTCGGCTGTGGGGCTTCACCTTAGGGCATGGGCGAACTGAATTCTTAAACTGGGAGCTAAGTGATAGGAAAGCAGGTAGGAGGAGCTCGACAGGAGCTCGAACTCGTAATGGCAGCAGCGTACTACTCTTGGGCAGAGTGGGGTTCTCAAGGTCGAGGCTACGGCAGGCAGAGGTCAGGAGTGTAGTGAGCAGGGAGGGTCAGGGCAGAGGCCTGGCATTATTGGCACTGTGGAAGTGCAGACTTCTTGTGTGACACAAGACTGGACATGAATGTTGGCAGTGTTTGGGACTTGGTTGAGAGTCATTTCGAGCCTGAGACATGGTTGGCGTGAAGCTAGGACTGGATACCAAGGTTTCTGGATTTGAACCGAGGATCAGCTGTTGTGGATACTCTTATATGTCTTGACCTATATGGTATGGCACCACGAGGGTATGAACTCTGCAGGGGAGGGTATTTGAGTTAGGGGTTTCACAAACCCCCCCCCCCCCCCCCCCCCCCCCCCCCCCCCCCCCCCCCCCCCCACCCCCCCCCCCCCCCCCCCCACCCACCCCCCCCCCACCCCCCCCCCGCTCCCCCCCCCCCCCCCCCCCCCCCCCCCCCCCCCCCCCCCCCCCCCCCCCCCCCACCCCCCCCCCCCCCCCCACCCCCCCCCCCCCCCCCCCCCCCCCCCCCAGTATCAAGATTTTAAAAGCTGGGTTAGGGAGGAGGTGTACTTGTCACAGAGAGAGAGAGAGAGAGAAAAGGTAGTGATTGCCAAAGCTGACAGGACTGCACCTGAAGGCTTGCCAAATGGTTCAAAGGTCAATCAAGGAACTGACCAGGGGGCGAGGCTGGAAACATTAAGCTGGGTCAGGGAAGGTGTGAATTCTTATGCTCCAATAGCTACTACCCGACAGGCATTGTTAACCTTTGAAGAGGTAAGGGTGTGTGACTGTAAAGCTATTTGCAGGTGTGGGTCACGCCTTGCTCTGAAGGGATTGGTTCCTTTGGAGGTGTGTGACAGATCATTTACCGTCTAGAATTAGAAATGGGAACACTCCCGGTTTTATATTAATGACTCAAAAGTCAAAATACTCCCAATGGGACTCACGAGCTACGACTCTGGGAAGGACCTCACACAGATAGGGAAATATGTCTGAGCCAAGTCTCAACCTTATGGTGTGGGGTCGGTGGTGAGTGGAACTTTTTACTTCACCTTTCTTATTTGTGAGTGCAGTTCTAATTAAAATTATTGAGACTGAGTATACATATGCCATTATTAGGCAATCATACTCAGGATATGCCTTCCCTCACACAAAGATGCTTCAAAGTCTTTCGGTGTTGATCACCTGCAAATATCAATTTCTAACAAGGGAGCAAATGGGAAACTGGTGTGATGGGAAAATGTGTGTGTCAAGCCAAATACCAGCAATCAGACACAAAATAATTCCATTATTTTGCTTTAAGCAGACTAGCTTGTATCTTATGTTAGTAACTACAAATTCTCAATATATAAACCTATCGGTTGTTTCATCATACTTTCATCCCAAGATTATATGTTACCAAATCCCATGCCTAGGCTAGATAAAAGATAGGAACAGAAGGGGACTGAAAGGGATAAGTGGTAATGGACCTGGGACTTCCTGATGTGCGTGATAGTCTGGTGGCAATGTGGGGACCTCAACTGGCAGGTCTCACACCCTCCGCCACTCGGTCTCTGTCGAATGGGGATTGGCCAGGGTAGCATGCGGTGTCCAGTGGTGGTGGAGGATCAGTCCGATAAGTCAGGACGTTGGGCAAAGGTCTAAACCCAGACAAATAAATTGGGGGCTTGCAAATCACCACAGGGTCCGGTTCTAGGGGTTTGAGTTCTATTTGGTGCATTAGATCCCATTAGATAATGGGCTGGACGGCTGAGGGCCTGGATACTCGTGAAGGCTGTGGTTAGGTATTCTGATGCTCCCCCACCACAAGGGGGTCTCGCTCTCTACAGTTTGGGGTGCCTCTTTCAAGGAGACTGGGATCTGTGTGAGTAGATCCGCCCCAAGGAGGAGTTCAGATTTGTCCAGATGGAAGGTAGCTACCCCTATCGTTCATGTTTAGGCCCGCTCTCCCACCTGAAATCTGAGGTGTACCATGGGTACCCGTGTCTTCCGACCATCCATGCTGGTGAAGTACATGGTTTTCCCCTCGATTAACAGGAGACCAGGGTGCAGCCAATCCCTTCTGATCAACAAGATGTGGGCTGGGAGTTCCCTCAAGGCTTGGAGGGTGTGGTAGTAGTGCCCCCTTGCTCACTAGCTCAGACGGGCTCCATGATGTGATACCCCATCTCATAAGGGGCACCATCCATGGGGTGCCATGGGTACGAAGCGAGCCATCTATTCCTGTATCAGAGATCAGGAGTGTCGCCTGCAACGATATTCGGGAGCTAGGCGATGGTTACCTCAACTGGCACTCACACCAATGAGCACAAGCTGGGGAGTGTCACAAAAGGGACACTCAAGGAGGTAAGTGGTGGTTACCTCGACTGGCACTCATGCCAGTAAAGCATGAAACTTAATTTGGACAGGCATATGTCAGTGATACTAAAGCACAGGTGCTACAGGCACGGAGGCAGTATCACTGGTGGTGACGCACAAGTGCAACTGGCACCGACGGAGACACAGAAGTGAACTGGCCCTCAGCCAAACATTAAACAGCAGGGGTGTCAGTGATGGTGACACAGAAGTGAACTGGCACTACTTACCAATCACTTAGGCAATTGCAAAGGAGTGCAAGCAATTGTGTTAGAAGGTAGAGGCACTTTCACCAATGTAAACAATGATGGTGCAAATCACAATATGCAAACCAAAAGGTAAAAAAACGAACTACTATCTTGCTGCTGTAAAATTGGTTTGTACTTGGAATGATATATTCGTGTTGGTAACTCAGAGGTTGTACTTAAGCTTGATGGGTGAGATTTCAAGATATTTCCACAAGTAAATACCAAAAGAATATTTCACAGGGTGCTGCTAATTCCCAAAGTAAATCTTAACAGAGTCTCCAAACATCAAAATTTCGGAGCATCCTCACAAAGTTAACGACTGACGGCAGGGAGCGAATGTGAGAGTGAATTCCTAAAGGGGTGTGGGAAAATCCTTTAAGAAAAGGTCAAGGTCACTATGTTAAGATGACAGCTAAGTCGGAGCAGATGACACAAAAGAGCTAGAATTCTTGGACGAAAATTTTTATTAAATATCTCAAATACACTGACTTAAAGACAATGGGGTTGACCGGAAAGGCATAAATGAAAACAACTAAAATATTATTTTTATGTAACAGAACAGTTAACCAAAGTTTAACATTACTGCAAAGGGCTTTACTTTATTTCATCAGAAAATTAGGGAAAGACTTATTCAGTGGAAAAAAATCAAAATAATGAACTGATTACTCAAATGCTTTTGCGGGGCAGTCGAGCAGGATGCTGAGGTTTGCCAGAGGTAACTGCTCAGAGTTGTAAAGGATATCATGATTTCAACAAGGAGCTGTGCACTTTCCCAGAGTGAATACTACCCCATTATACAACACTTAAGATTTTTACTCATTAAACACTTGAGACGCATGGCCTCTAAAAGTCACAGGATATCAGGCAAGTAACAACATAGTTACGAGCGCCCCACTGGCGTGGTGGGTATGGTGTTGGCGTCCCACCTCGGTGGTCGTAGGTTCGATTCTCGGCCATTCCATTGAGGAGTGAGAGATTTGTATTTCTGGTGATAGAAGTTCACTCTCGTCGTGGTTCGGAAGTCACGTAAAGCCGTTGGTCCTGTTGCTGAATAACCACTGGTTCCATGCCACATAAAAGCACCATACAAACAAACAAACAACATAGTTACGTCAGCGATGTACATCAATTAGAGTACTGGTGTACTGGAGGAAAACATAGGACAGCTGGCACACATGGGCTAAGGTACGTGTGCTCCGAACTGAATACCACTTGTTCACTGATATAACAAACACAAGAACAGCCTAACCACAAAGAAAACAAAAGCCAAAGTAGTGCAAAAAAATCCAGTATAGCCAGCCTAAGTTGATTCGCTAGTCACTGAACAAATTGTCTTAATGTATTGCTACATTAATTTAGCAATTGCTCTTTAATTAACTTGCTAATTATTTCATAAATCCTGGCTAGGTCGCCATTGTTATATGCCACCAATCCTGGGAGGTCACTCTTTCATAAAACAATAAATCTCAAAGAGGCAACAACTCTTGCAACTCGGTTAATCTGACTGGGCGGATTGGCAGATATAAACAGAAAAGGAAAAAGAACCCTACTTGGGTAGTCTTATAACAGAAGGCTTCAGGGATAATGATTTTAAATATACTCAAATAAAACAATTACGCACTATAATTCTGAAAAGGGGTAACAGAAGAGTGAATTGCACAAGGAGCAATATCAGTTTCCATGGCACTTCAAGTTGTGTTAAATCACAAGGTAAAACAGAACACTAGTGCTGATTAACAGGTAAGCAATACTACAACTGAAACACTAATTTTAGTTGTAGCATTGTTTACTTGGTAATCAGCACTAGTGTACTGTTTTACCTTGTGATTTAACGTAAACTTGAAGTGCCACGGCTGATAGTGGTACTTGTAAAATTTACTCTTCTGTTACCTCTATTGAGAATTATTGTGCATGATTGTTTCATCTGAGTATATTTAAAATTCTTATCTCTGAAGCATTCCGCTATGAGACTGTTGGGTTCCTTTTTCCTTTTCTGTTTATATCTGCCAATTCACCCAGTCAGATAGATTAAGTTGCAAGAGCTGTTGCCTCTTTGAGATTTATTGTTTTATGGAAGAGTGACCTTCCAGGATTGGAAGGATTACAAAGTGGGATAGCTTAAAAGATATCACAATGTACAGTGGTAAAACACTATAGCAAATGATTATCACTTTGGTACTGCAGATATGGTACCCCAGGATTTTCCTGACGGGTAGACTTGAGGTGGTTCTGCTGGAGTATGTGAATGAAGGGCACACAATGGAGGAACAGCAAGGGGCCTGCAAGATGTACAGCAATGATGCAAGAGTTCGAGATTGTGCAATGCTCATAGCAACAATAACACTATCACATTGATGTATATCACAGCAACAATTTACTCGACTTGTTATTTCACAATGGGGGCGGAGGTGGGGGGCCAGCGAGAGCATATAGCAAGCAAGGAGACACACCATTACAGGGAGCAGTACTAAAATGGGTTGTAAGGAATACTGGGAATTTGAGTGCGGAAGAATTGAGTGTAAGATAAAGCAGTGAATAGTGGCAACCAACTGCAGTTTTCTTACCTTACCTCCTTGGAGTGACTGTCTTAAGGACCTCAGGGATGCCAGTTGGCTGTGGTGCGTCACCATAGGGCATGGGTGAACTGGATTCTTCCACCATTTGGAGCCTAGTGATAGGAAAGCAGGTAGGAGGAGCTTGGCAGGAACTCAGCTCGTGAGGGTAATGTTGTGCTACTAGCCATGTGGTAACTGCCCCTGTCATCTCCTGGGACACAGTGAGGTTCTCAAGGGCGAGGAAGACTGACGGAGGTCTGGAGTGTAGTGAGCTGGGAGGGCCAAGGTGGAGGCCTGCCACTCGATTGGTACTGTGGAGGTGCAGACGTCTTGCATGACACGACTGTAGGCAGAGGTTGACATGAACGTTGGCCGTGTCTGGAACTCAGTTGAGTTGGTTTTGAGCTGAAGTCATGGTCGACATGAAGCTAGGACTGTATACCAAGGTCTCTGGACTTGAACCGAGGATCAGCCGTCACAGGTACTCTTATGTGTCTTGACCTATAAGGTACAGTACCGCGAGGGTATGAACTCCGCAGGGTGTATTTATACCCAAGGAGGTATTTGTGTTTGGGGTTTCACACCTCCCCCCTACCCAACTGGAGTTAGTGTCGTCGGCGGTATCTTAGCCAGCAGTTTCCTGTGGTGATTCTCATTTCACAGGGGAGTGATAGTACTGCTGCCTTTTGTTCCTACATCTGATACTAAGATCTGAAAAACAACAATTGGGCCAGTATTGAAATTTTAGGAGGGGGTTGGGGGGCGAGGTGCACATGTTTGCAGAGAGAGAAAAAGTGGTGATTGTCAAAGCTAACAGGACTGCACCTGAAGGTTTGGTTAATGGGTCAAAGGTCAATCGAGGAACTGACCAGGGGACGAGGCTTGAAACATTAAGCTGGGTCAGGGAAGGTGTGAATTCTTACGCTACAGTAGCTACTTCCCGACAGATATTGTTAACCCTTGAAGAGGTTAGGGGGACGTGGCTGAAAAACAATTTGCAGGTATGGGTCACCTTGCTCTGAAGGGATTGGTTCCTTTGGAGAAGGTGTTTAACAGGTCATTTACCATCTAGGATTAAAAATGGGAACTCTTTCCGGTTTTATGTTTATGGCTCGAAAGTCAAAATACCCCCAATGGGACTCATGAGCTACGACTCTGGGAAGGACCTCTCACCAATAGGGAAATACGTCTGAGGAAAACATTCCAGTCTCAACCTTATGATGCGGAGGAGGGGGGGGGGGAGAGGGGAAACACTAAAACTTTTTACTTTGCTTTTCTTATTTGTGAGTGCATTTGAAATTTTACATTATAGAGACCAAATATATGCCATTATTAGACAATCATACTCGGAATAACATATATATATATATATATATATATATATATATATATATATTACATATATATATAATATATATATATATATATATATATAATATATATATATATATATATATATATATATATATATCCAGAGTATGATTGTCTAATACTCGGACTTCATAATATTAATTACACCTGCGCTCACGAATAACAAAAGTGAAGTAAAAAGTTCAGTTCCTCCCAACCCCCCCCTGCCTGGTATCTCGTAAGTCATATATTATATATATATATATATTATATATATATATATATATATATATATATATATATATATATATATATGTGGTTATGTGTGTGTGTGTGTTGTGTGTGTGTATAAATATATATATCATTTCACAAGAGGGAATGGTCTGTCCATTTGGTCAGTGTTATATTTGAAACAGGATGTATTGCTTCGAATTTAGATGAACAAAATTAGTTTAGGTAATGTTATTTTCCTAGTAACTGATGTAATTATGACATAAACGATGGTAGTGACTTTACAGAAAGAGTAATATTGACTATAACTTTCAGTTATGATTACGGTACAATCAATTTGCGTAGAGATACATAATTACATACGTATGTATGTGCGTATGTATGTATTTAGCCATCAAATTAATTATATTTGCATTTAAAGGGGTGAAATTCGATGTGCAACAAACATCGTAACTTTTATTTGTGTTCCATCTGTAGTAATCCAGACTCAGTGGTTACTAATTATTACTGTCTTTTCATCATAACAGCTAAGGTAAAGGAGGATGATGGTCAGGCTTCTTAAATTTGTTGATGGTTTACTTGTCTACTCTTGTGGTTGTATTCTGTTTCTCGTGACAATTGCCGTGACCTAAGAACTTTTGAATTGACCTCTGAATTGGTTGGGTAACTTATATGAATGAAGCTACTTATAAGTGACTTATTAATGAAGCTACTGATGGTCCTCCTACTGGGACTCATGATCAGCCTTGATTTTGGTTTATTAAAACTAAGCAGCTACTCTCTTGGTGTGCCTTACTCTCGTAGGATATATGTTTAGTAAATCTCATTCAGAATAGTGACTAAGTTTTTTTATTATATTTGTATTACGTTTTGTTTACATGTTGCTCTTTACTTACTGCGACAAATTAAGATTATTCCATTTTACAATGATAACATAGAACCGAAGTTACTTTTGCGATTTGTATAACTTTGATAGGATTTATATAGTTTTCGTTCACACATGATTTACATACGTTTTCGTTCACACGTTACTTGGGTATGAATTTTTATTAACCACAAAAGGTACCGTTTCTAGTTAAAAAAAATTTTTTCTAGTCAAACCCTAGCAGGAGTATGATGCAGTTATGCTTTTAGGACGCTCCTGATGGTAACCACACATTCAATTAATGTCCCCTCTCGTAAAACTTGATACTATGAATTCATACTTTCAATTAATATCCCCTGTCGTAAAATTTAATTGTATAAAGACCTTTGATTAATTTCTCATGGATTAAAACCGTAATTAAATTTTCACGTCCCACTGCTTCGACCTCGAATAACATGCGACAGAATGATCACGAATCATATGATTTTTCTTCGGAGAGAAATTTGGACGATATTTTTCACCTTCGATTCGTTTCCACCACGGAAGAATGGCCGTCCCATTAACAATGTCTCTTATCTTTGATCCAGATAAAAAAAAAAAAAAAAAAAAAAAAGAGGAAAGTGTGTGTGGGGCGGGCGAGGGGAGGGGGGCCGAGAGAAGAGAAAAGGGAAGTGACGGAGAACGGCCTTTCAAGTCTCAAAAGACTTATTACGAGGCTTGAAAAGTCCTTTTCCCGTAAAACTAGACGTTTCCCATGCTCGTTAGTGGGCCCCCACCCCAACTACCGTCTGAGGCTAACGAGACGTAGGTCACCCTACATAAAAGGGTCTCTGGTTACTCCCCGATTCTACAATAATGGGGACCCACAAACTCCCACAGGAAAAACTGAACCGAAACCAAGGCTATGTTCTTCAACTTATGTTAGAAAACAAGACAAAATAGTGAAAAGGGGCGATAAGTAAAGATGACAAAATAGGTCAGTGTAAACGAAACAAATAAAAATAAATGAAGATTGATAGAGACTGCGAAAGGTTTTATAGAAAGGTAGCAAAAATCGATGATAAGGAAGATTAATTATTATAAAAGATAAAATGGAAGAAGAAATTCAATAGAGGGAAAAGGAGGTTGATAAAAAAAAAGTCAAGATTTAGGAAAAGGGAGATTAAAGGAGATAAGTAGAATTGAGGAAAATCAATATTAATTGCGAAGGCAAAGATAAAAAGTAGATTGATGACAGTGACTAAAATAGAAATTAAGAAGGACAGGATAGCACAATAGAAGTAAATGTAGATTGGTAATGATCAAAAGCGAAAGAAGAAACAGAAAATTAATAGGAGTGCCAGAATATAAGATAAGGAGGATTTTTAAATGAGGAAAAACGGGATTAATGTTGGTAAACATGACCAAGATGGAGGAAAATGCGGTTAATCATTATGACAAAATGGCTACAGGTCTTGGATACTAAGGAATAGATAAACAAAAGGTAGAGAGCGAGTGCAGCAGACGAAAAGGATTAATGATGGCAAACATAACAGCATTTTGGTTCAGCACTGGAAGAATGGTCTTAGTTTCTTTGCTCGATTTCACGAAACGTAGTATAATATATTTTCTCTGCATTTAATAATGCATTAAAACATCGGTGACATTTTATTATTTTAATTTTGTTTGAAGCGTTTTGAAATTATCTTTACTTGAAGACTGCAATAATAGATTATATTTGATAGTGTTATTGATATAGATTTAATGTTTATTTATATATTAATTTGTATCTGCTCCTAAATTTTCTTGAATAATGCCGTTATGTCCTTCATAACTTTATTGAATAATAATTTCCCTAAGTTGTAAAGTAACTAAAGGGAAATAATGATTCATTATTAGAAGGTTATTTTCTCACATTTCTATTCTAGGTTTCGAGAATCTTGAGAAAATAAATAAGGAAAGAGAACGATCCTTTGTAAAAAAGAAGACTTGCAACCTAATATCGCGACTTTATTCCAAGCAGTCGTGATATATATCCCAATAATCTCAAAATAAGCGAAGGCACACTGAAGAATGTTGACAAGAACCTCTTTGTGTGTTGAGTAAGGAAGGGGGGACGGGCTGGTGGTGCCTTGGTTCAAGGCAGTTATCGGATTTTCACCAAAATCTTGGAAAGAAAGAGAGAGGCAGAGGGATCACTATATCTAAACCAGGGATTCTAATCTATCACGTTTAAAAAAAAAGAAATAAAAGACAAACGTGTAATGAGAGAGAGAGAGAGAGAGAGTTTAGGGGTTGGGGTTGAGGGGGAGAGACTTTCCGTCAACTACTTGAGCAAGTTACGGACATATTTTCGTAATAAGTTTGGTAAAGAGATGATAATGAGCTTTTTGGTGGTGAAAAGTGCGTTTCCTGTCAAACGCTGAGTGATGTGCGCTTATATTGGTGCATCGTTTATGGACGAAACCTTTAGAGAATTTATTCATTCACTCAGTAATTTGCATATATATCCTTTTTTGTCGTTGATATTTCTATGTGAAATAGGTTATTGATAGTGCTCACAATACGTTGAGCTTTATTCAAATAGATTTTTTTCACCTTCTTTTTTACGTATTTCTTAGTTGTTGCTTTTTAGATTTTTGAAGCACAAGGCTGCGCTTGAATTGCTGTTCTGATTGGTTGTATACGATTATTTATAAAGAAGAATGAAAGTAGAATGCACTTTCTGTATTTTGGCATTTGGGACTCCTGAGAAGAGAAAGAACAGGTTCTGAGAAAATCTAAGGTCGTATTGCTTAACATTTAACTTACTTATCTGTGACACCTATCTGCGCTTGCCATGGTAGATACAATACTTTTTGCCTATAGATGCATTCGTGTGCAATGTTAGATATTAGATACAATACTTTTTGCCTGCAGATGCATTTGCGTGCAATGTTAGATACAATACTTTTTGCCTATAGATGCATTCGCATGCAATGTTAGATGCGATACTTTTTGCCTTGATGCATTCGCTTTTTGTGTAGAATGGAGATTTGATTATGTTATTGCGTTCTTTTCTCTTGCCGAGGAAGCAGGAATAAAAGAAACTTAAACAACGATTCTGTAATCATAAATGCACTGGAAAGAAAATATTTTTGGGTCCAGGAGAGGCTAGGCGTGTAGTGGGAATAAGGGAGCAAATAATAGTAATTACGTTAGAAGGGAAAACTGGATGCTGTGTTTACGATTCTAAATTGGCATGATGGGTTTACATATGTTCCCACTTTTCGGGGGGTGGGGTGGCGGGGGTTGGGGGAGCTTTTACAAGCTTCATGTTGAGGTATATTAAATAAAGGTTACCTTTATAGTGAGGTATCGGTTGTGCTGTTCATGATAGAAAGTCTGGGAGAGCTACGATAATAATTATGAATTATCCAGGTAAAGCGGTTTTTGTTTTGGCAGTTTTAGTGAAGTTGCAGTTCAGAGAAATAGAGAGGGAGTGAGAGAGAGATGATACCAATAAAGCTGAAATACAGTCGAAGAAGCGCACAAAACTGAAAACAGAGGAGATAAAATGCACACAGAGAGGGGAGAGAAAATTCATCCAAGCCACAAAAAGCATCAGCAAAGCAGAGAGAGAGAGAGAGAGAGAATGATTCGTCCCCATGTGACAGAGTGTAGCCAATGCATCACATCGATGTCACGAACCCTGACAGCCGGGAGAAAGAGGGAGAGACACTAGGGATTTGGATTGGTAATATTTTGGGGAAGGGAACCGAAATAAAAACGAGAGCTTAAAGAAAGCAGAATGGACAAAACCCTTGATATCTTTACATATGACATGGAAAACTTACATCGACCTAAAGTTGCATGAAATTTGTTATATATATATATATATATATATATATATATATATATATATATATATATATATATGTATATATATATATATACATATATTTTAGGCGCGCACAGTCGCTGCCACCACTTTTAGGGCTGTTTCCTTGTATAATAAGGCGCCCTATGGGGTAATGTTAGACTTGCGATAATCTTACGCTAAGTCGGTTGGTTTTGCACTTCCATATTCAATGGAGTGTCTTGGGGTTTGTAGATCACTTACGAAGTCGGTATTATCTTCTTGGTTATGACGACGATGTGTTAAACTCATGATGATTCGATGATGAGGTGAGGATCTAGTAGAAACCACGAAGTACAAAAATACTTATATTCTCTGAATTTACATAGTGAAGATCAGGTATGATTGTACAAGTCTTCTAATGACGATAGCTTGATTGCTTCTGCCAATGATGAAGGCTAATTCTATTCTCTCTACATGATAAAGCTTAGGTAAAGAGATACAGGTCTTCTAATGACGATAGCTAACTCTATTGTGCCTCTTCTACCATTTCCGTTACCAGTCATAAAGGAACAGACAGTAGCTCGAACATATGAATATACAATCAGATGGCATAGTTACATACGAACATACATCAAAATGAGACACACTACAGATCACGTAGGCCGTTTGAATTATAGGTCGCGGTAGTTGTGTCAAGCAGGGAGCTTGGACTAAAGTTTATAAACAATGAATGACTACAGGTGACGGCATGTTATCTTAGCCTACATACTTATTGTATACGTCATCTTTAGCGTCTCTAGTCTGATCACATTCCTCCAAGCAATCTGGTTGACCTCTTTAGTTTTAGTCTTTTATATATATGGACTAACATTCCATATTTTTATTATGTAAACACTTACATATATAAGATCAGGATATTTAACTACTGTCATTTGCTATATATATATATATATATATATATATATATATATATATAACTATATATATGTGGTATGTATGTGTATGTATGTATGTATGTAGTATGTATGTATGTATGTATGTATGTATGTATTCGCTGTTTAACAGTTTATTTTGAAAATAAACATATGTGTATATATATATATATATATATATATATATATAATATATATATATATATATATATATATAGCAAATGACAGTAGTTAAATATCCAGCTCTTATATATGTATATATATATATATATATATATATATATATATATATATATATATATATATATATAACAAATTTTATACAATGTTAGGTCGATGTAAGTTTTCCATGCCATATGTAAAGATATCAAGGGTTTTGTCCATTCTGCTTTCTTTAAGCTCTCGTTTTTATTTCGGTTTCCTTTCCCCCATGTATATATATATATATATATATATATATATATATATATATATATATATATATATATATATATATATATAGTATATATATATAATATATATATATATATATATATATATATATATATAACAGTTTATTTTCAGTGCCGGCGTTTCACTACGAATTCCAAGTCGCATTTTCAAGGCAATATGATATGATTTGCGAACGTTAATAACTTAATTTATGGTTTTTGCAATGGCAACAGCTCTTTATGAAGTAAAAACATTTAAAACTAAACACAGCATTCAAAGACAAACGTATTATAGGTAAAAGGAGTTCACTAAAATCTTAAAACAACCCACCTATATGAAAGAAAGAGGAAGACTAACAAAAACAAATAAAAACAGCGAAGAAAACCAGTTGCCCAAACTAGATCATAAACAATTTTACAAAAGACGATTAAGTATTTATCGCCGGTAGTCTTTTATGATTATGGATTCTAAGATCGTCAAGTCGTCGTTGTTCTGCATTTGGCCTAAGATGGAAAAATCCTTGCTGTCAAAATATGTTTACGTAATTTTGAATGGTTACGTATATTAGATTGTTCAGGATTAGTTAAACTGCTACCTGTTCTGGCTTATGTTGCTGCTGGAATCTATGCGTACCTTCAACAGCCTCTGTACATCCTAATTATGTCCGTGAATGTGGTCTTTAGTTTTAAATGTTTTTACTTCATAAAGAGCTGTTGCTATTGCATATAACCATTAATTATTCTGAGTTATCAATGTTCCCAAACACCGGCATTGAAAATAAACTGTAACAGGGTGAGGATGCCTTTCCCTATTACTTCCTTCATGGGTGTATACTTAGAGCCCCAGCGCCGGCCTTATATATATATAATATTACATGAACATTCATTCTCCTTGAAAGGGATATTTATAACAATCTATGGACGCTACTTGTAGTCCTTGCGCATCTTGTTTCCTTGATATGACCGATTATGACTACTAGGAAGCTAATTTACAGCTCTGATTGCCAAAACCACTGTATATTTTTACGGGAGAGTCCATATAGCTCCATTCAACCGTGCAATGTCTAGTAAATAAAAGTGAGAAATTGTAAATGAAAACCTGTTTGGCTTTCATCCAAATGTAGAGGATGGCCTAGCCCTAGAGGGCTTTATGATTATGCGAAAAGAAAGCACAAAGTGCTTTAGTGCATAGCCATTTTACCGTATAATCTAGGGTATACTAATTCCCACAGGATAAATTTGGGATGGAGTACCTCATGACAGAGCTTAACTGCACGTTTGAAGCAAAGCATGAGCAAATGCAAATGCCTATTTTTCATGGTAAGGGGAAGAGTATCGAAAGAAGAATTAAGGGCAAAATCACAATTTTCTGTAAGAGAAAATAAAGCTCAATAATAATTTTTAGAGCAACCTTCAATAAAGGGCAATCAGGCCATCGTGAAGCTGTGACAAATGGGCTGAATAAAAAATTGACCACGTCTAAACCGATTTAGTAATCTGATATCCAATCTCTCGATGAAAAATTGAAATCACTTGAACAAACAAAATGTTGGCAAAAATGAGAGGGCAATTGAATCCCCATCAAAAGTATTTTGTTAAAATAGCCGATATAAAGATGACGGAGAGAGCATGTAGAGGTGAGCAGTAGCTTTGGTTTAAATTTAGCGAAATTACCATTTGGTTATGCTCATGAGACCTGAGAAGATAAATGAGGAAATAACAATACAATGCAGTTAGGGACCACGAGAAGAGGGCTGGAAAATTAAGAATAAAAAATTTTGATACTTAAATGACACACACACACACACACAACACACATATGTGTATATATATATACATATATATATATATATATATATATATATATATATATGTGTGTGTGTGTGTGTGTGTGTGTGTGTGTGTGTGTGTTTGTGTGTATGTATATGTATATGTATATATATGTGTATTATATATAAATATATTAAAGTCACAAATAGTCCATTACGATTGACTTAGCTTTATCATAAGGATAATTTGTACCCAAAGGGAATTGATTTTATTGTAAATACATCTACCCTGACCTGGATTTGAACTTTGCCTCTATGTGTTAAGGCTTGGTACAGTGGCTTTGTTCCGACAGTTAGCTTGATAAAGCCACAGCAACTCATGTATAAATCAGTTCAAAAGAGTATGTTTGAATCTAAGCCAAGGAGCAGATCATCCGCATTGTAAACAAAGTAGTTTTCGACATCAACGGCTCGCTTTTATACCTATCTGAAAATATAGAAATAATCACAAGTATAATTAGTGACCGAGTATGTTATATTTTTATAATATTCTATATATATATATATATATATATATATATATATATATATATAAAATATACTATATATACATACATATATGTATATATATGTATGTATGTATCATTGTTTGTATGAATGCGCACATGCGTGTGTATGGCTTCCATTACGATAATTTTAGAAAGCAAAGCTTCAGTTTAGTATTCTGACATTTTTAAAGTGATAAAAATAAGTAGAGATATCTGATAAACAAAAGAGTGTAAACTTTCTCGATATAACCTTAACTTGCTTCATACTTGTGCGGTACCATTTTTTAAAATACTACTGCAGTCTTAGGATTGTTTCACATCAGCTGTATGTGATTTTACTCAATATCAGTGGTTATAAAAATGTGTAGATAGGAAAAAATTGAATAGCAATGCTTGAAGAGGCACTAGACGCATCGAATAGAAAATTCGCAAGGAATTAAGAATGGAATTCATAGAACCATCTTTCTCCGAGCAGAACCTCATCATACGAACATTAATGTAAATTCCTTTATCTCGGCTCAAATTGAATCGAGTAAATCTGTAGTTCATAATCCTCTATTCACGAGCCGCATAACAACGATAGATTTAATTAAAACTTCAGCTAATGTAATCAAGTACTTGCATTATGATTAAATTAATCCAAAGGCAATTTGACTAAATTGCAGGAAATGGAGATACATCGGGTTAGGACCCTCCTTTCTCTCTCTCTCCTTTCACCCTGTCTTCTTTCACTCTGCCTCCATTTCATCCCTTCTCTAAGCTTCCCCTCCTCATTCCACACCTCCATGTATGTAGGAATCGGCATTAGGGTGATATTTGCCTTTGCGTTGACGTAAGCTCGTGACAGACGATGACGATTTCATTGTGGCGAATGCAAGAGTATTTGCGATTTATCCTGCCAGCTATGTGATCCTATAATGTGACTGTTTTGTTCTAGGTAGTTTCTGTGCATGGAATATTCACCTGTATATTTCGTTGTCAAAATCTCAGACTCATGTAGATTCTAAATAATCGCGAGATAAATATATTAAATCCTGCGGTACTCATTTGGCTTTATTCAAATAACAGTCTCTTACACACACGCACATAGATTCGTACATGTACATATACATTCACGCACACACACTATAAAGTATACATCTGATAGGTTCTGCATATCTCTATTGATTGCCGAGTGATCTTAATCAAATGTCCACAGTTTAAATCCTGGCCGGCACAGAAGCACCTATCAATCATAATTCCTTTGGGCATAAGATATTCTTAAAGTATAATGAATTCGATATTAAATGACATTTGTGGCTGATTATTTATAAATAAAAAAGAGGTCATAACTGTATGTGGCAAAAGTTCATATACGAGTTGTAGAGCTAGGTTGTGGATAAAAGTCCAAATGGTGATAAGTTACAGATTTGACTTGAGATCTCATATAGCTCCATATATCAAAAGAAACCTCCTGCCACCTCAATATATGGGTATATCCAAGATGCCTGACCTTTTTCCAAATTGGTGGTAAATATGCTCAATATTATAAATATTTTCATTCCATAAACCAGCAGAATTTGCATACTGTCCATAAAATGATTGAGAATGAAGAGGTCGACTAAACCTACCTTTCCAACATGGCCACCATTTTTAGCAAGTTCATCCAGAGAGCTTTACAGCTAAGTTCAGAGTTGTAGCACTTGCACTTTCCCGTAGCTGCTGCAGTTTCAAGAATAGGCATACACCTGTCTTTTTGCCTTCCAAATTTAATCCATAATTTGTTCAAGTCAATTTTTTCAATGTCAGATACTATAGCAAGGACGTCATTGTCTGAACTGCTTGTTACTTTCCCTTGAACGTTATTCTGCTCATGTGCTTGATGTATTGCTATTGAGGAAGAAGACAGAGTGGTTTTATTAACAGTAAAACTTCCCTTTGTGAATTCAACAGAGATATCATTTGGGAGAGCCTGTGTCTCAAATGAATTGAACGCCATCTGGCATGATATACATGGTCATGGGCAGAGAAGAAAGGAATGATTTTCTGCAGTACATCTTGACCCCTGGTATGACCGAATAAAAATGTAAACTAAAAGTCCTAGCTGAGGCACAAGATTCCAAGGTAGAATTGTGGAGAAACTGACTTCAGTTTTGTGATCAAACATTCGAAATTTAGCTCATTTTCATCTGCTATTTGGATATTTGCCGATGGGCTAGACATGTTCTCTTCATATGTGAGGTAGATACAAACGAATCTTGTTTTAGAAGTAGCTATTATTGCTTCTGCAAGAGCACCAGTCCAGCCACTGCCTTACAATGGGTCACTAAGAATTTTGAATGCTTCTATCTCTAACTGTACCCCTCCAAACATGATAACCATATTATCACCATTCTGCAAAAGCCATTCTCATAGGATTAGCTTGGTAATTGCAAATAATAGGGGCTGATCAGCTGCTAGAACTGGGTTTTGGTGAGGACTGAGACTGTGTAGTTGCCGCTGCAATACCCATGGCATGTTGATCATTGCAGCTGAAGGAGCTGACTCTTGATAAAGAGGTAGCATTTTTACTCTTATCTGACAGACTGACTTTCTCAAGCCATTCATACTCAAGAGAAATATGTTTAGATAGCACAACTTGGTGTCCTACACTTTTAATGAATAAAAGAATGGGATATTGGTGTTTAAAGTAAGCTTATGGTACATTTGTGTAGTATTGAGGAAAAGAAGGTACTTTTCTCTTTTTATTTTACTCCACTCTGGATGACCAAGAAATGCCTCTCCCACGGAGGGGTGTTTGTTCTGTTGTGGCACTTGAATTATGATCTGAATTATCAACAGTAAAAGTTGTAAAGAACCCTTTTCTTGTTGTTGTGGGGCAAATTACTTCTTCATCCTTCGTCCACTGTCCTTGGTAGAACTCCTTCTCCCAACTCTTTTGTCAGTTCCATAACTATCACAGCTGTTGCTGATACCATGTTGACAAAGTGTATCAATTAACTGATGCTTTCTCGTTTCAGCTCAGAATAAGAGACCAATTTGTATTGGAAACGGGTTGATGATGCTGGGGTCGTCCAGTAGATCAAGTGGAAAAGATGTGCTAAAGCTAGATCAGTAGATAATGATCCATATTCAATTTGGCATTTTGTATCTCCATCGTCTTGTAGGACACTCACAAATTCCAGCGAACTTGGTGG